>NW_010412266.1:104454-105785 GCF_000710305.1 Buceros rhinoceros silvestris
ATTCCTGCTCTGTTGTCCAGCCATTCAGAAAAACGTTCATCTTGCACCACGACATAGGCTTGTGCTCACCAACATACGGCTCCCAGCTCCAAACCCCACCACCCTTCCAGCTTTGGCTTAACCCTTGAGCCCCCTGACTCCTGGTCCTTGCAAGAGTGTAAATCTGCTTCTAAATCTCCTCTTCTCTTCCTCAGCCGCCCCTTCTTGCCAGCCTCTGTTATGACTTTGCTGTTACAGCCATTCATGCATCTTGTTCTCATGATTTTCCACAAAGGTTTGCCCCAGCTTTTGTTGCAAGTGAGACATAGCACCAACAGGTCTGGAGAGGAGAATGGGAGGAGGATGTTCTCCATGGATATGTGACATACCAGTAATCGTCACGGCCTCATCTGCAGCTCGGACGTTGCCCTTGGGTCTTGTCTTTATCTGTAGAGCATCTCAGCTGTCCCAGAATCAGGGGCCATCAGCTGTGTCAGCTTCTGTGTTGTGCATGATGTTGCTGCGACATGTCCTGCTGTCCGCTGAGCTGACGCGAGGAAAGGCAAACGTGCAATCCCCCAGGACAAGCCATCTGCTCATTGGAGGAGACAGGCAGCACAGTCAAGTTGGCCTGAGGGTGCTTCTCCCCAAGGAGGGAGTCACAGCCACCCAGGGCACTGGAAAGAGAAGGGCTGGTGGGTCTCACAAGGAATCCCACCTCCCAGATTTCTAGGTGCTCTTCTGGGAGACACCTCCTTGGGCAAGCCTGCAGGAACCCCACAAGGGAGGCCAGCAGTGTGCTACATGGGAAGCATCCTCCATCCTAACTCTCACCTTTATCTTGTCTCTCCACTTTCAGATTCCCTCCCTCTCTCTTCATCCTTGCTTTCTCTCCATCCTCCTCCCACCATCTTGCTTTGGCACTCCTCTATCTCCCTCTTTTTCTCCCACATCTCTCTTTTATCTGCCCTACTTGGGCAGGCTGGTTTGCACCCACCCCAACACACAATCCTGGTGCTGGCTAGAACAGGAGCGTCAGGCGTGTTGGAGAAGCTTTGGGCTCCACATTACCATAGGCAGCAGGTTAATGGGAGTCAGCTGAAGAACTTTTTGTGTTATTTTCCCCTGATGTGCCTGTGAGAATACCTGGCCCGCAGCATCACTGCGGAAGATTGGAAATGCTCCTGCCATGGACCTTTACACGGCGCATTTTAGGATCCCCGCTGTGTTTTCTTTCCAGTAAGAAGAAAGACCTGTCAGCATTAAGCAAATCAGCTGCACGTCTCACCTCCCTGAGCTGTGTCACACATGAATATCTGAGGGCTTTTCCCTCCCACCCCCCGCCTCTTTCC
>NW_010412266.1:105870-109273 GCF_000710305.1 Buceros rhinoceros silvestris
TTCTCTCCTCTCCTTTCCCATTCCTGTCCTCTTGGTTTTTAACGAAAGAAAGTTTAATGCGCTCACAAAGGAGAGAGAGAAATATCCATAAAACTCCAATTTAAACCCCTTTACCCCTTTCCTCTGCTTTCTCTTTCAACCTGATAGAACATCCTTTTTTCTTCCTAATAGGAAGAAGGTTTGAATTTCTCAAGCAGCCAGAGGGGAAGAGAGAGGAGGAGGAGTGTGGAGGGGAAGAAGAGTTTCTGCATGTGCATGGATAGTACAAGCAGAGGTTGAAGGGACTGGAAAAGCAAGGATGAAACTGCCATGAGAAAAGGGGTTTTATTTCATTGCATTGTCTTGTCTTTCCTGCCCAGGCTGCAAATTGTTCGAGTTCAGGCACCCCCAAACAAGGGAGATGTGGAGCCAAACGCAATAAATAAAACCCCCAAAATATTAAACACTGGTGACCTTCTACATCCCCTGCACCTTGGGAATAACTCTGGGACCAAATTGGGGACCTTCCATAGAAAAACACGGTCTGATACTGCTGCAACTGAGGAGTAGGTGATACCGGACACCCAAAAGGCTCCCTGACAAGGACACCTTTGTCAAAAGTGATGCTCCTTAGTTATGGGTTCACAAGAGCTATAGAATTTGTCCCCACAAGACTTCAGGAGATGGTATTCCCATCCTGCCCTTGGGCTGCACAGGGTGGAGTGATTGAGTGACCCCATAGCTGTATGGAATGGTCCAGGAGCCATGATGTGGGGAGAGGCAGCTAAGAACAGAGATTTGTGCCATAAGAGGAGTTCCCAAGGGAGACTTTTTTCCTTTACACCCTTCACAAAGCCCTCAGTCTTTCAGCTACTAGGGAAGGGCAAATGCAAATATGCAAACAGACCCACTCAGATCAGGATGGGTAAAATCCATGTCCAAAGACACACAAATGTCCCTTCCCACACTCCTTTGTCAGGAATGAGTTCAGCCTCTTTTCACTTTACAAAGCTTTTTCCAAGCCAAAAAGCTGCTAGGAATGTGTTGGGGAGGTTGAGGAGAGAAGGAATCAAGTACAACATGGAGAAATCTCCCCACACTCCTTTGTCTGGGCTTTCATTGGCAAGAGGTAATGTGGATGCACGGCTTCAAAACCTTCCCTTCTGGAGTAGGAAAATCAGAAATGAGTTCAGCCTCTTTTCACTTTACAAAGCTTTTTCCAAGCCAAAAAGCTGCTAGGAATGTGTTGGGGAGGTTGAGGAGAGAAGGAATCAAGTACAACATGGAGAAATTTCAAAGAATTGTCGTTGTGCTGCTGAGGGACGTGGTTTAGAAGTGACTTGGCTGTGTTGGGGGAATGGTTCTACTCAATGAGCTTAAAGGTCTTTTCCAACCCAGATGATTCTGTGATTCTGTGAACACGTGTCTCTGAGTAATCAGAGTGAAATGACTACAGGGAAAAGCAGCCCCACTGCAGACTGCGTGGCACCTTATACCTGTATGAGGCCTTATGCTGAGAGCCCAAGGAGCATCTGGTCAGACCTGAGAAAGAGAAGAATCCACATGAATCAACACCAGGGAATTTTCCCTTCCGGACCCTGGGATCGTCCATTTGAGTAATTTATCTTGCCCATTAATGCTTAATTGATCCGTGGTTCTAATTGACTGCACTTGAGATGCACCATGCAAAAACAGGCTGAGAAAGAGGCAGGATCCAAGGAAATCTGGCTATTTCCTGAATGTGCTGCTGGAGCTCAGCTGGGGATGTGGGATGCCGACACATGTGTAGGGCAGCTGGGGTGGTTTCTGGGACTCAAGGATTTTCAGCCACCGGTATTACAAGAGCTCTCATGCTTTCATCTACCCATCCCTGTGCTGGTGATTCACTGTGACCCCCAAGTCATGCCTCTCCCCCAGCTCTCAAGTCAGTCTGTACTCCACCAGCTCTGCTTCTATATTCTCTCTATGGCTCCTGGAGTTCCTCCAGCAATGCTTCCCAAACATGAATGTTTATTGAGAAGAATAGCTATAGCTGGAGATGCCCAAGAAACAGCTTGAATTGCAGCGTGCTCTCTCTCTGTTTCCAGGGACAGCTTCTTGCCTGTGATCTGTGAGGTCCTCCTAAAGAAGTGTACGCAGGTGGCCAAGAAGACCACTGGCATCCTGGCTTGAATCAGCAGGTGTGGCCAGCAGGATCAGGGCAGGCATCGTTCTCTTGTATTGGGCACTGGTGAAGCTGCACCTTGAGTCTTGGGTTCAGTTTTGGCCCCTCACTCCAAGGACGTTGAGGGGCTGGAATGTGTCCAGAGAAGGACAATGATGCTGGTGCAGGGTCTGGAGCACAAGTGTACTGAGGATCGTCTGAGGAACCTGGGTGGGTTGAGGCTGGAGAAAAGGAGTCTCAGGGGAGACCTTCTCACTCTCCACATCTTCCTGAAAGGAGTTTGGTGCAAGGTGAAGGTTGGTCTCTTCTCCCAAGGAACAAGTGAGAGGACAAAGGGAAACGACCTCAGTTCTGCCAAGGGAGGTTTAGGCTGGACCTGAGGAGCAATTTCTTCCCTGAAAGTGTTGTGAAACCCTGTCCCAGGCTGCCTAGGGCAGTGGTGGAGTCCCCATCCCTGGAGGAGTTTAAAAGACCTGTCGATGTGGTGCTGAGGGACATGCTTTAGTGATGTCCTTGGTAGTTAAAGGTCTTTTCCAACAAGAATGATTCTATGATTCTGTGACTATTGGGAACAGCCTCTTGACCCATGAGGACTGCAGAACTGTCCTTGTGAATCGCTCAGGAGGTAGCTATTGGGCTGGTGCATGGGTGCCCAGGGACCGCACTGGTAATTTAACAGCAGTCGGGTTCCAGGTTCTGAGCATGTTCCCTGCCACTGCCTGATTTCTAATACAGTCACAGCCCCAGTGACTTGGGAGGACTGGTGAAATTGTTTTCTAATTGCAGACCCAAGGTCTTGCATGAAGTCAAGCGAATGAGTGGCACAGTCGCAACCCCCCAAACGACGGGGGCTGCATCATGCAATCCCAGCTTCCCACTGTGCCCTTCCTGACTCCTGGTGACTTACTGTCTCTTGGTTCTGGTTCATCCATGCTCCAGCTCATGCTGGCTGCCTACAGCTCTCAGCACACCCATTTGCCCCTGGCAGCCTGCTGACTTCATCCCTACACTGGCTGGGACATACGCCAGGGCATGGGAAGAACGTATCTCACCTTCCCCGGGGTGCACTTGTCTGAACACGCTTCTCTGAACGCAACCGAATTGCTGAGCAGAACAGAACCATACTGAGCTACCAACCTTTTACCTTGCAACTCCAAATTTGGTGAAATGAGGGGAAATGCTGTGAGGCTTCTGCTGCCACTGAGATGTGCCAGAGCTCAGGTTGTCTTCCTGCATCCCATGATGCTGCTAGCTGGGGTT
>NW_010412266.1:109428-116443 GCF_000710305.1 Buceros rhinoceros silvestris
CTAAAGCAAGCGGATGCATTGTATGATGCTATGGAGATGGCTTAATGATTTAGGGATGCAATGCTGCCTTTGAATGCAACAGGTCCCAAGCAAGCGGATGCATTGTATGATGCTATGGAGATGGCTTAATGATTTAGGGATGCAATGCTGCCTTTGAATGCAACAGGTCCCGACGGATGCTTTGATGAGCCCTGAAGCAGAACAAAATTCTCTAAACCAACAGACAAGCTTATTTATTATTAATAGTATTGCACACTTCATTCATCAGTGCCTTACCAGTGCACCGGCATAGTTCTGCAGCCACTCAGGGTGGGAACGACACACTGGCTTCCTTGAGGAGTGAGCAGAGGGCTGTGGGACTGGGACAACTGGTTAGAAGCCCTAGATTTTCACCCCAGACACAGAGACACCATGCTGTGTGATCCACAGCCTGTCCGAAAAGGATGCTGCGGGGGACTTGGTTGGGGATGTGGGGTGCAGACACATGCATGGGGCAGCCCAGGTGGCTCAAGGCTTTTCAGCCACTGGTATAACAACATTGGAACAGGTTGCCCAGGGAGGTGGTGGAGTCTCCATTCCTGGAAGTGTTTAAAGGATGTGTAGATGTGGTGCTGAGGGACATGATTTAGGGACCCTGGCAGTGCAGGGTGAACTGTTCAACTTGATGCTTTTAAAGGTCTCTTCTACCCAAAATGATTCTGTGATTCTGTGATAACAAGAGCTCTCGTGCTTTCCCTGTGCTAGGACTCCCTGGTTGCCACCTGATTCTGTTCCCTGGTGAACAGGGGAGGCAAGAAGTTCTGGTTTGGGGCTGGCAGTCACAAAAGGTACCTCTCTGTAGAAGTTAAACATTCCCAGTTCCTGTACCCAAGGCCAATAGGCAAGGAAGGGATGGTTGTGTGCTGTCTACCCCTCTTATCCTGTAAAACAGGGTAAGTGCTTCCCCAGTGCCAGCTGGGGACCCTTGAATTTACCAGTTTGGATAAAGCTGCTGGGAGCCAACCCAGGTCTCTTATGGTAAGCCTGGAGTCATATGGCAAAGCCATCCTGGTGTCCTAATTGGAGCCCCAATAATCTAACAGAGTGGAAATATGTCCCCAAGACCCACAAAACAGACAGGGTGTGTGTGGGTGGGAATGAGCCAAACAACCCTGGGTGCTCCCTGAGAGCATCCCCTGAGCTGCTTGGTCCTCAGAGTGGAGGGGAAGGATGGGAGCGAGGGAGGGTGGAGAGCAGGTGAAGGGGGCGAGCAGTACTTCTGAGAGCTTCCTGCAAAAGGCTTTAATGCATCTGAAAGTGGAAGGTTTCACGTCTGATTCTTGTCACGGGCGGCAGGACTAATCAGATGGATGCTGTTTCCAGGGGGAAGGAAGGGCCCCGGCAGTGGGCAGGTCATTGTGCTCAGAGGGGTTGTTGGTCTTAAGAGGCTTTTATTGCATCGGCTCGGTGACTTGGCAAAGAGTTGTGCTGTCATTAGAGTGACACTAAAAGTATCCAAAGATTAGCAGTGATGGACTGACTGACCTGTCCCTGTCAAGCTCGGAGCAGATGAGGGGGAGGTAGGGGGAGAAAAGTGGAGGGAGAAACAGCCTTTCCCCTGAACAGGGGCAATGAAAGCCAAGGAGTGCTGGTATCCAGTCACTTAGATCCTTTCCAATTATCACCTCGAATCAATTCATCCTGAAAGGAGATTTGTAAACCACCCTCCCTGGGAACACAGAAATGTGGCATTTTCCCTGCCTTTAGCAGGGCTGGATGGAGAACAAGTTTCCAGCTTTGAAGATGACGCCAATCCACCTCTTTGCCAAGGTTTTACAAGGAGACCTGATGAAAGCCATGGGCTGGCAGTGACATTGGTGCCTCTGAGTCCCACCAGTAGAGAAAGAATCCCCTCCCTAATCTAATATCCCTGCCCATGGCAGGGGCATTGGAACAAGATAGATGATCTTTAAGATCCCTTCCAACTCAAACCACTCCATGATCCGATGATTCCTCAACTATCAAGCTCTGATTTTAAGGGGATGCTGCTTGTGTCTCTCTCTGCAGAAAGCCAAATGTGCCTCCTTCGGTACTGGCAGTGGTTAAATCTTCAACCCCCCTGCCAGGAAACCCCATCAGAACCTCCCCCTTGGACCCTGGCTTTTGACCTTGACCAGAGCTGACCTGAGCAAGACGCCAGCAGCTGTGGTCTTGGAGTCCTCCCACTGCTGCCGACGTATCTCTCATGCCTGCACCCTGCAGTTACCTCTCCTCACACTCTGTCACAACACGGCATTTCCCAGACACAGCTCCATTATTCTGCTACCAAGCTGATTTTTTCCTTTTAATTCTTTTTCTCCCAGAAAATGTATCTAATTTCTTTTCCCTTCATCTCCCCTCCTCCTCCTAAGCCCCCTTCGTGGCTGCTTGCAAAGGGAGGTTTTGAGACTAATTTCAAGGTGGATTCAGCACTGGGAGATTGGGGAATTTAACATCAAGAAGTTGTTTGAGGCGGCAGAATGGTCTGCATTCCCTCCTGAGCTGTCCAACAAGGCCCTTGGAAATGAAACTCCAGCTAATCAAGCCTGTGGAGAGCCAGAAGGACTCCTGGGGGTGGTTTTCTGTGCAGGCTTCTTAACACAGCTCTCCAGGAAAGATAAGGAGGCTCAGGGGACAGGACAGATTGGGGGGGGGGAGGGCACAGGATTTGGGAAAGCACAGTCCCCATGCTGGCTCTGCTGTGGAAGTTCCTGGTCAAGTTGCTCCCCATTACTGAAGCCCAGTTTTCCCACTTCTTCAGCGATGATGGCAACAGTGAAATCCTCTGTAGAGGCTGGTGGGAACCTGCTGCAACTGATCTGTTGTCATTAAGGATCAGCTGACAGAGCCAGAAAACGGCGAAGTTGATGGGTGTCAGCAGGACCTGGCAAACTCGCTTCTCTTAAGTCCCTGGGTGTGTTTCCATTCAAGTGGTGGATGATTCAGTTTTTAGATACAACTCTGGCAGGTCCCTTTGCAGTTCCTCACCCACAGGACTTCTCCTGTTCTGCAGGGTCGTTTTTCTAGAGAGAAGTTTGGCTGAAAAGCAGTGACATGTCAACACGTGGCTGCTCTACTGAACCTTGCTGCCTTTGTTTGAGGGGGTTACCAACATCCCTGGAAATGGCTCTGTGGATTGGGCTCCTCTTTTCCATGCTGGCTGCAGCATAAGGCAGGGTATGAAACCATCTGAGTGCAATTTCTTGCTATGACCGGAGAAGTGAGTGTCCATTGTTTTGTTTCTATTTTGTCTTCCTTAATTGAGTCCATTTTTCAGTAAATTCTTTCTCAGGCTCACAAATTCTCTTTGCGATCTGCCTAATTAGAACAAGCATAGCCCTTTCCTTCCCTGCACGCTGCTGGGGAGCCATAAGGTACGAGTCACTTGGGTCAGCAGTGACCCTGGCTGGGTGGCCTCCGAAGGAACGACAGAGCAAATCCTTGATATCACCCGATCCCTCCTCGTGCTGGGTTGCCACTGTCCTGGCCGTGCTCTAGGGCTTGTTGCTTGATTTCTCACCACTGTCTAGATGAATGAAGCTTGCAGCTCCGTCCACACAGCTCATCCAATGGTGGATGGTCAGACACTCACCAGAAGGAGGATGCTGGATTTGCTGCTGTGCCAAAGCTCCTGTTTGGTCAGGGTTTCATCAGTACTCCCCACCTCATGAAATATAAAGCAGATTTCTCTGCGTCATAGGGAGGAGAGATGTTCTGGGCTGAGTGACCAGGAGTGGACTTCATCTGGATGCGTGTGCTTTCAAGGAAATCTCTTTGGACCTCGCACCCCTGGCTACAGGACATTGCTGAGGGTATTTTCTGTGCAGTAACTGCAGGCAGTTGAATTATCTAAGGGCGAGGCAAAAGACTGCAATGCCACAGGTCCGGACCAGGTAGTGAGTGGTGGGACCCAATGGTGCATAAGTTTTGGGTGACTGGTGCTATCTTAGGCTGGCTGATGGCAAGATCCTCCGGAATCTATAGCCCTGTATGTGTTTTGCTCTGTTTGGGGTGAAAGTGGCTGCTGGCTCATGTTCATCCTGGCATCAGCCGTCACCCCATAGCACCATGGCTGCTCAGCCCCTCGGTTCCCATCCAGTTTCCAGCTGGTTTCTTATCAGTTCCCAGTCTGGTGTCACTTTAATGTCACCACAGAGCTTTGTGCACCTCTTTGATGATCTTCATGATGTTCCTGTTGTCTTAGACCTTCTGAGGGTCCCTCTAGACCAAGGCTCTGCCATTCATTGCACCAGTCTCTCCTCTTAATTAACTGTCAGCCACAAACTTCTGGAGGATACATCTCCATCCAGGTCACCAGTGAAGATGTTGAACAGTTATCAGCTGCACCGTCAGCCCCGAGGGTACTTCACCACTGTCATACTGGGAAATGAGTAAGCTCACTCCTCAGCAGTGGAGGTAGGAGAGCTCTACTTGGCTCCATGGAGTCCATCAAAGCCCAGGGGATGCTGTGCACTGGGAACAGCCATCTAACCTTCTGCATAAGCAGAGACCAACTAAGCTGCCTGATAGTACCAAAACCCAGAAAATTAAAAGCCTACCAGAAGAATAATTAATTTCTAAAGTGAGAGTCTAGGGAACTGTTTGGCACAATGGCTGGGATTTAGCTTGATGTGATAAAAAATATTGCGTATTTCCCTCATAAAGAGGATTGTTGAAGGGGACAAATCTCTTTGGTCAGGGAAGAAAAAGTGATGAATGAATTCCAGGTCAGGAGCATTGAGTATTTCTCACTTTTGCTGAAGATCCTGCATCAAACAGCAAAAGCAGTCCACTGCTATGCAAAAGTGACCTATTTGTATCAAGGGATTTGAAAAGCAGTGTCTTGATTCAAACAAAGCCCTTCACTGTCACCCTGCACCCCTTTCTTGCATTGCTGGGACAGGAATTTCTGCTTTGTGCATGGCCAGTATGTTTTGGGGTAGCCACTCATCTGTTACAGACATCGGCACATGGATTGCACAGTGATGGGTGCTGAATCCTTTTGGGGTGAAAATCACACTGTCCCAGCCTAATTCCTTAATAAAACTTGAGCAGTGCAAGGTTGGAGCACTGACCAGTGTGGGTTCAACACTGGGCCTCGTCCCCGGTTTAGGAAGTCCTGGAGCACAAGTTAGAGGCTGGGAGTATCCAGAAGAGCTTTGCTGTGGCCCTTGTCTTACACCTCACTTCAGATGGTTGAGTAAATCTGTGTTCTTCCATCCTCTCATGTATCCCTCCCTGCCATGGGAGGAGGAATCTGGACCCTCAAAAAACACTGACATTTTGGAAACGGTGTTTAAAGAAGATTAAAACTTGCATTCCCCAAATCTGGGAAATCTGCACAATCTGTAAATATGGGAAGAACATAATGTTCCGGCAACAGGCAGATTTACTATTGGAAAGCCAGTCATGGATCATGTTTGTGCTCGTGTTTCATGCTGTGATATAAATAAACCAAACCCAGACTTTCCAGTTTACCTGCAAACCTCTGAAGGCTTTTCCTTTGCAAATGCTGCTTTGCTCTGTGTTCCCTGGAAGCGTTCAGAGTTTGCCCAAACAGCATTTTTCTGATACGCCATGAAAAATATTTGCTCAGCTCTTCTGGCAAGCATGAGCTCCGAGGAAGTCGAAGGCAAGGGATTCACCTTGCCCTGGGCTGCTGAAAACTGCTTTGCTCCACAGCTCTTGCGGGAGATGAGGAGGAGATCAGCATGGTGTAAGGCCAGTAACAGTCACGGGGGAGGGTGGTATCTAGGACACATGTAATTGTGGACAGGAGTCTCCCTCCCATGCTCTGACTCCAGGATCTTTCATGCTAACTCTGTGCTGAAGGGGTTTAGGGGATGGAGATGGGAAAGGAGATGCCTTTACCAGCAGGTGGATTACAAGAGTTGGAGTGCTCTTGAAATGGTCTCAGATTGTGCCAACAGTGGTGACCAGAGGCCAGGCCATGTTGCTATGCCCTCTTGAAGCATCTTACCTTGGAGTCTTTTACCTATCTGGGCTTCCTGCTTGCACAAGCCGATCTCTCATGCCTTAGAAGAATGACACCAGCATGGCTAGAGCCTTTTGAAAAGCTGGTACCACCAGCCCAGACAAAGATCACCTCACCTTGGGGCTTCTCCAAGAGCCACCCCATCTTGAGATGTTTCCTTGTCCAATAAATCGTTGCTGCAAGTGACACCTGGTCTATTATCTAAGAAGACTTGGCTGTCTTGGCCACAAGACACGGGCTAATCATGCTGCTGGTGGAGGGCCCTTTTCTGCAACAAGCATCGCAGTTTCCTCCTTGGTATGCCCTAGAGCCTACCTAAACCAGCTGGTGAATGGCAGTTTAGGGCTTCTCAGGATCTGAGGGGAAAGAGAAGGGGAGGTACACGCAAATTCAGAGGAAAGGACATAGAAGGTTTTTTTGGCTCTTCCCTGGAGCCACCACAATCTGCTGATTTGCAGGATGCTCCCCAGCCCGATGGCTCCTTCTGGGCCGTGATGGATGAGCTTGCACCTCTGTCTGCCTTCCTGTAACTGCTCTGCAATTGGTAGCAGTGGCCAGGACAGCTCCCAGGGGCTTGGTGAGGAAGAGGGGGGCTGCTGGTGGAGGAAAAGGGGGGTGAGAGGGGGGATGTGCTTGTGTAAGGGGCTGCAGTGGATGTCAGTTAATGGGGCTGGGTGATGCAGCCACTGCGGAAGAAGCATCGAGGGATGTTTTGCGCCCTGGTACTGCTGGCAGGAACATCCTGGAGGCTCCGCAGCACATAAGTAACTACAATGGGTGACTGCTTAATAATTAAAGATATGTAGTGCTTGGATTGCCTCCCGGAGCCAGACCAGAATGGGGAGAGCAGGGCACAACGGGAGGAAAACTTCCCGTCTTACAGGAAATCTTGCCTTGCCGAACCTCTCTGCAGTTCTTGCACCTGCCGGGGGACTGGGCTGGAATCAATTCCCCGCCGCTTGCAGTCAGAGGAAGTGGCGGGCTGCCCATGGGATCCTGCCA
>NW_010412266.1:116569-119400 GCF_000710305.1 Buceros rhinoceros silvestris
ACTAAGTGACCTTGGTGTCTTGCTTCCCTCCCTGCCGTGACTTGGTTTCCTCTCTCAAGGGTCGGGATGTTGTCTGGAGGTATCAGAGTATCTCGTGGAGGAGGTTAGACCCAGCTGGGCAGGCTCCAGATAAGGGGGGGGTGCTTAGCACCTAGAGCCGTTGTCTTTGCCTTTGAGATAATAAATCTGCCTGTTTCCGGGAAATGTTCTGCTCTTCCCATGTTCTCAGACTCTGCGTATTTCCCAGATTTGGAAAGTGCAAGTTTTAAGTGTCCTTAAACGATTTTGAGCTTGGTGCAGCATAGGAGAAAACAATCTTACCACCCTGGAAAGAGCAGCTGATCCAACCCCAGGCTGCAGGACGGGCTGATGTTGGAGCTGATGTTGCACCTTGATCCCCACGGGTGAGGACAACACCGACATGACACCCCCAATCCAGCAGGACAGTGAGGAGCCCGGCGGCACGGGCTGCCGTTCCCTGACAGCTCCACTTTATTTACAGGCTTGATTACAGGCGACACATGAGCGGATTTATTAACTCTGCTCTCCCGCTATTTGGAGCTTCGTAGATAAATGGCAGAGCCCGGGGCCAGCACTAAAACTCGGTTAACATTTAAAGTGAAGGATCTGCTGGTGCTCCTGCCTTGGGGCAGGGGGTGAAGGGGAGCGGATGTGCTTTTCTTCGCCGTTGGATCCGTGTTAGTTGAGCGGGAGGTGTTTTGCCTCTTGCCAGGATGGATGTCACAGGCAGGACAGGATGGGGATGCTGACTCAGCGCCCGCTGCTCCACTGGCTGGTGAAATGCAGAGCGGTGGTTCGGGCATTGCACTTACCGTGCCCATGGGGGTGTGGGGCAGACCAGGGCTTTTCTGGGTGATGTGGGGCTGAGCCTGCTTTGTCCTGATTCTTGTCTGGGCAAGCTATGTCAGCCCAGAGGGTATGCAAGTGTGTTAAGACCTTTTTTCTAATCATACTGATTCTGCATAAATCATGATAATTGACCCTAGAGTCAGGGATCTCATAGTGGTGTCAAAGTGGTGCAAGTGGAGAATGAGACCGACCTCAAAGCATCTCGATCCCCACGTTGTAATCTCCATTTCCCTCTGTGTAATGAGGCTGAGCTGTATTTTAACTTCCCAGGGTGAAAATACTGATTTGCTTCTGCTGTAAGGAGAGATCGAGGAGCTGGGGAGAGTGAGCTTCAGGACCAGCCAGCTTTGACCCAGTTTTCCCGTTCCCTACGAGTCCCCTTTGCTTTCCTCTGGAAGCACCAAATTGTTTTACACCTGCCTTGTCTTGTGGCTAGAACTAATCCCACGTTGCCCAGATTTCCCTCTGGAATTAAACCCTTGGAGAAGCAGGGACTGACCTTGGACCGTAGATCATGTCTGATCTCTGAGATCTGTCATATCACTGCAAAGTTCAGACTGTGGGGACTGCAATGATGCAGCAAGTGGGCACTCAGTTTGCCAGCAGTCCTCTTGGGGCTGAACCAAATCCTCTTCCTTTTTCTGAAGTTCATGCTTTACTGGGGAGTCAAAGAAATTCTAGTTTACAGCACTTGATTTGACACTTGATTCTGTTTCTTCTTGGGGTGATTTTAAAGCAAGGCTTTGCTTGGACACTAAAAGAATCGGGGGGATCTGAGAGGGGATCTACCCAGGGTCAGTATCAGGTGCTTTCAGGCAAACAGTCACATCTCTACACTCCACTTCCCTTTTTGGAAAGGCGGTCTCCAACCATTTTGCTGAAACATCATGCAGTGGTCTTGCTGACTTTTCTCCAACTCTACTCAGAGCTGCGTAACTGAGAGGTTCTCCAGTCCCAGACCAAACACTCTGGTTTGTCTTCTTCATATGGGTAATTGAAATCTGCAGTGGAAGTCAAAGCTTTCACACTTTAGTGTGTAGGTAACTCCCAGGAAGCACATGTTGTAACACATGTTGTCTTTCTTCCAGGCATCTTATGTTCATCTGTGCAACTACCAGAAACTGGGAGTCCCCACCTTGACCAGAGATCCCCCAGAATAAAGGGATGACTGGGATAAGGCACAAAAAGGATTAGCTCATCCCATTGCATCGTAGAAATGCAGCAGTCCTGTCTCTCTCAAGTCAGAGAGACCAAAGCAAAGGATCATAGAATCATGGAATGTTTTGGGTTCAAAGGGACCTTTCAAAGTCATCTAGTCCAACCCCCCTGCATTGAGCATGGACACCTGCAAATAGCACAAGATGCTCAAAGCCCCGAGGTCGAACCTGACCTGGAATGTTTCCATGGATGGGGCTTCTCCCACCTCTCTGGGCAACCTGGGCCAGTGTTTCACCACCCTCACTGTAAAAATGGAAATTTGAGAGATGCAGGTGACTCCACTGACACCTTGGAAGTGAGTACCATGATGCTGGGAAAATACTTCTTCTTCCCATGCCTCAGTTTCCCCAGCAGCAAAGCAGATCTAGCTTCTCCTTTCCCACTGTAGAGGAGCTGCTCAGGCTTTTCTTTTTCCACTGAGGCTGGGTTTTCTGAGCACTCAGCACTTCCGCAAAGCCAGTCCTTGTCGCTTGTAAAGTGCTGCAAGAGTAAGGCTGTGTCGGATACCCGAGCCGGGTGGAAGCAGGTTCTGCAGACAGTTATCTCCATGGATGGGCTGATACTGCAGACGGGCCAGGGCAGGGGGAGCGGATCAATAATGCAGATACGGAGAGAGCTGGCCCGGCACAAATAAGCCCAGCTTTGTAAATGAACCCTGAGCTCTCAGGGCTCCCCCGTAGAGGCTGTTATCTCCAGACACTCTGGCTGTCTGGGTCCTTTCACAATACAGAGACGTGCAGACC
>NW_010412266.1:119539-128015 GCF_000710305.1 Buceros rhinoceros silvestris
CCTGATCGCTGACCAAGTGCCCGGCCCGACACTGCTTTGCAATGTTGGCTGATGGGTGTGGGGAGAGCGGGGTGGCTCGGACCTCCTCCTTGGGCAAGGACTGGCTGAGGAGTTGCCCCCATCCATCCCAGCTTGGGATGCCTGCAGCCCATCCATGACAGCAGCCAGCAATGTGTTCCTCATCCATCAAGGCAGGGTGCTTATTCGGAGGTTATGAGAAAAAAAAGCCAGGCAAAAGGCCTGGATTTATTGTTTATGGATTTATTGCTTCATTTCTGGGCTCTAGAGGTGATACAAGCAGCTGTTCCTGGTCCACAAAGATTCTGGCTTTACCCATGCAGTCCAGACAAGAGGAGAAGCAACCAGGAACATCCTCCAGACCGGCTGGCTTTTGCACCAGTGCAATCCAGCTATTGGAGCATTACAAGGACAGCTGGAGAAGGTTTGTGTTCCCCACATATGCCCCATCGAGGACTCCTGTCCGTGACTTCCTGCCTCCCAGCCAGTCTGGTTTGGGGACATGCCCAAACCTTGTGTTGCCAATCCAAGGCTGAAGAAAATACCAGGTTTGGTCTCTCCAGTGGTGGTCTTGCTCCATGTCCTGCCTCTGACAACAACCCACAGCTGACGCCTGGAGAAATGTGAGGATGAACAAGCAGTGAATTCCCAGAGTGCTCTCCCTGTTGCCAACAATTTGTGCTCAGGGATCGGTCTCTTCTCCCTTGTAATAAGGATGAGAGAAAATGGGCTCCAGTTGCACCAGGGGAGATTTAGGTTGGATATTAGGAAAAAATTGGTTGTCAAGCACTGGAAGAGGCTGCCCAAGGCAGTGGCGGAGTCTCCTCCCTGGTAGTATTTAAAAGATGTGTAGATGAGCTGCTGAGGGACATGGTTTAGGGACCTTGGAAGGGCTGGGGAAAGGTTGAACTCGATGATCTTAAAGGTTTCTTCCAACCAAAATGATTATTTGATTCTGTAATCTCTTGAAGCATAGTTGTTGCCTCTTAATTATGGTGAAAGCTGGATTTTTCCTCAATGATGTGCCATTATCTGTGCAAACCTGTATAACATCCTGCGGCAAGGAGTTCCTGGGCTTGACGGCAGAGCGCAAGAGCCAACGGTAAGTGTGGCCTCACAGGAGGCATCTTTGCTGCTTCTGAGCTTCACAGATCTGGGCAAGTCAGTTCAAGAGGAAATACCTATGAAATAGGAGCAGGCTGTGCACACCAATCCTTTGCAGTGATCCACACAAGCTGTTCCCAGACTAGGAGCTCTTAACCTTCACTTTTCCCCAGTTGTCTCTGCCCTGAAGGCTGGTGTTAAGGGTCCTCCACAACATCCTCATTAATAAATTGAAATCTGGGCCAGAGGATCGCTTTGACACATTAATACAGCCATTCCCCCCCTCCCCAGTCCCTGCTCCTCCTTTCTCCCCCCTTCCCATCTCATTTCCTCCCAAGCCAAAGAAATCTGTCTGTCTGATAGATGGCTCCTGACAAGCTGAGCAGCTAAAGATCACATGTCAATAGGGCTATAATTAGGAGAATTGAGCCCTGTCAGGGCCGGACGGATATTTATCTGAAATCAATGGCCAATAGGGTGGAAGGAATGAAGATGTGGGAGTGTTTGCTTTGGAGCTGCCACTGCTTTTTACACCCTGTCTGCACAGGGATCCTGCTGGATGGGGCTTTCCTGTTGCCTGAAAGGGGGGAGGATTATAGCATTAGCCACGGAGATCTGCCCTGGCCTCCCAGCACCGGCACCCGCTGACCTCTCTCTGGATGTGGACGCACCCCCCAGGTGGGGACAGTGATAGGAAAAGCAGAAGGGGGAGGGGATGCTGCTTGCAGGCAGAGACAGAGATTCAACCCTTTGCTCTTCCTCCCAGTGAGGAAGGGCTGGTTAGCCATCCCACCAGGGCCAGGGGCTCAGATGTACACAGGGAATGCTGGGCTGGAGAAGCAGCCGCTGACGGGGACAAGGATGTTGTCATCTCCCATATTTAGCTGAGATATAGTTCAGATCTCATCTAGATGAGATTTCAGCTAGATATAAGGAAGAATTTTTTATGCTGAGAGTGGTGAAACACTGGCCCAGGTTGCCCAAAGAGGTGGTAGAAGCTCCTGGAAACATTCAATGTCAGGCTGGACAGGGCTCTGAGCAACCTGATCTTATGAAAAGACGTCCCTGCTCACTGCAGGGGGGATGGATGATAGAAGCCCCATCCCTGGAAACATTGCAGGTCAGGTTGGACCCTGGGGCTCTGAGCAACGTGCTTTAGTTGCAGATGTCCCTGCACACTGCTGAAGGGTTGGACTAGATGACCTTTAGAAGACCCTTCCAACCCGAACTATTCTGTGATTCTATGATTCATAAATTGGGTCTTCATTCTGGCAGAGAGCTCCTTTGAAAGTCCCTTCCAACCCAAACCATGCTATGATTCTATGATATTAAACCTGGCCTAAATCTCCAAGTGCGGACTAGCCCTTCATGTCTGCCACAGCTCTGCCAGGGATGGTGCTGCCAATGTTAGGTTGAGATTTAAACACTGGCTTCCTTTCTGGAGGCTGTTAGGTGCTGTTGAGGAAGGGGTTGGGTCACTGCAGAGGTTTTTGTTGCAGCCCTCCCCACAACCCTGGCACTTTCCTGAGAGCACAAGGACCTCCCCGTGCCCCAAAGCAACTGTGATGCCCTCAACACTGCTGCAGGATGGGGGAGGTTTGCACCTAAGTAAATACCAGAGCTTGCTCCCCCTTGGACTGGGGCAAGGACTCTTCGTGCAAAGAAGAGCTTGGAAGGCCCTGGGAAAACCTTAAGTAGCTGCTTTAATGCTTTGTTGGTTCAGGGGTCAGTGGCCCAGCCTCAAAGCTCTTCAGCTTTGAAAACAGTTGAGGTTAAAGACAGAAATACTTTGAAAATAGCTTTGGGCACCAAGCAGGATGGAGTCTGGAGCCGAACAAACCAGGGGAAGCCAGTGGGGAGGGAAGGATCCCTCCTCTGCCTGGGGAATGATGCAAAGAGCAGGCTACTGCAGCCCACTACCCATCATGGCAGTTCAACCCCAGGGCTGAAAGGAGCCAAAGGAAATCTTTATAATCCCAACCTCGTTCCCCTTTGTGCTCCCCATTGCCTCGGAGTTGCAGGGGTACACCCCATTCCCTCTCCAGCAGCATGTGGACCTCACACCCAGGACCCAGCAGGATAATGTGCTGTCAAGAGCAGGCGATGCCTGCTGCCTGTGCTGAACACACACAGATTTCCCATCCCACAAAGTCTGTCCCTATTCAACCAGCGTGCAAAATCAAAGCTCTTAAAAATTGTCAGGGATTAATTCTCAGAATTAGTGAAATCATCGATTCCCTGTTGGGGCATTAGGGATCAAAAAGGATCTCCCAGTTTGCTTTATTCATGACAGCATCCTCATGCTCCCTGCATGACCAAAATCCCAACTGCTGCTCATTCATCACATCCCAGTGCATCCACCAGTCCCCACAGACCTCGGCTGGATTCATTTCACTTTTGAAAGCCCCACAGACTCGTAGGAAAAAGTTGAGGAAGGACCCAGAGCCCTCCCCATGGCTCAGACAATGGCAGTGGATGCCATGTAGCCTGGTACACTCCTAATTTATTGCTTCTGTAATTGGGGTTAATTAGTGGTGACCAAATTTATCTTCCTGCCTCTCATTAATCCCAAACACAAAAGAACCCTGTTTGCAATCAATTGCTGTTTAATTACAGCACAATAGCTGCCTCCTGAGATCGAAATCCCTGCTGGCTTGAGGTCTTGACGTGAGGATGGGAGTGGAGAGATGCAGCTTAGAGGAGCTGGAGGATGAGGATGCGGATGCTAGCTGAGACTGGGATTGCATACCCCAGGGGCCTGCTAGGTTCGTGAAGGGTGAAGTGTCCTTGCCCTGGCTGAAGGATTAGGCAGTAGGTTTCAGCTGGGGAGAAAGGTCCTCATGTAATGTCCTCAAACCAGGACAGAAGGAAAATTCAGTCTGAGGTGGTGGAGATGCTAGACAGGCTCTGGGGCATCTGCTGGCAGCTATTAAAAAGGATGGCCCAGATGCAGCTCCTGCTTCTGAGATCTTGCTTCTATAGTGAGCCAGGGCACAGGGGATATCCTGCTTGAGATCTGTGGCCTCCAGCAGCAGCTCCTATGGCTTGGTTGTAAACCTTAGAGGCTATAGTGGACCCTACCATAATCACCACAGAGGCAGTAAAGCCTGTGAGCTATAAATATCCCTGCTGGGGACCCTGGAGGAAAACACCTCTTTTCCCAAGTAACAAGTGATGGGTTGAGAGGAAATGGCCTCAAGTTGTGCCAGGGGAGGTTTAGGCTGGACATTATGAAAAATTTCTTCACCAAAAGGGCTGCAAAGAATTGGAACAGGCTGCCTAGGAAAGTGGTAGAGGTATTTAAGCAACGTGCAGATGTGGTGCTGAGGGACATGGCTTAGTGATGATTTGGCAGTGCTGGGTTAATGGTTGGACTTGATCTTAAAGGTTTCTTTCACTGAAAGGTTTACCAAGTATTGGAACTGTTCAGGGCAGTGGTGGAGTCCCCATCCTTGGAGGGGTTGAACAGCCGTGTCGAGGTGGTGCTGAGGGATAGGGGTTAGTGGTGACCTGGCAGTGCTGGGGGGACGGTTGGACTTAATGATCTTACAATTTTTTCCAACCTAAATGATTCTGTGGTTCTATGACAAAACCCATGTTCCCTGTTATGTCTGGCCTTGGAGAAACCATTGGGAGGATATTTGGTCCACTCTCAACCTGAAGGCAATGGAAATGGAAACTCCTTCGGCCAGAAGGACAAGGCAGCAAGGTCTCACTGCTGTCCAGAGCTTTATTGTTCAGACTGAAGGTATCTGAGGTGGTCATACAATTATCCACAAGGGCATGAAAAATGAGGGAGAAAGAGAAAAAGGTGAAATGTACAAAAGTTCTTATTTCTACAACTGGTTTCCTGTCCTGAAGCTGAGCCATTCCTGGGGACAGAGTGACTTGCCTATCCCAGGACCCCACTTGAGAGTGCCAGATTACTCTTTGCTAGCAGAAACATTTCCTTGGCAGCAGTACCTGTCCTGCCCGCTCATTTACCCAGATAAATGTACGCTCGGTTAATGCTGTGAGTATTAAATAAACTCCCCTCCTAGCCTGCCCGCCTCTCCCTCCCCGCTCTTGAGGTGCCATCAATCTGCAGGATTATTGAGCCCGGTTTTGGAGTTAGTGGCGTGTTGAAAATGCTCCGGTCTTCCCTTTATCACTTTCAGATCAGCTCATTGGATGGGAATCCATCAGGGAAAGTAATGGGAGAGGCTGCGCTGATATATGGCTCTGTGTTACTGGATCAATGGGGCTCTCACCTCCCCTCCAGCATGGGGGCTGTGCAGATCCAAGGCTGGTGCTGCTCCACTCCTTAAAACACCAGATTAATCAACACTTCCCCTTCTGACTAGGATTTTGTCCTGGTGTGGGCTGGAGATGCCCTGGATGTGATAAAACATCAGCTGGGTCAGAAACAAGGTCGAGGGCTGAATTCCTCTTGGGACCTCAAGCTACTTCCTGACACTTATTTATTGCATTTGGTATTTGCATGGATTTAAGGGTTAGGCAGCAGCCAGAAGCTGTATGCTGTGCTTTAAAACCATCAGGTACCAAAATGCAGCTGCAACTAGGGTGGAGCACAGCAGGTGCTGAGGTGGTACTTCCATCACTGGGGCCAGGAGTCAGGACCTGGAGCTGGGTTTTGAACTGTTTTTCTACCTGGGCATCAACAACCACCCTCTCCCCAGGCCCTGTGTGGATTCAGAGGGAAGAGCACCACCTACTGAGGCTCCCTCACCTCTTTCTTCCTTTTTTTTTTTTTTTTAAAGTATATTTGTGTTCTTAGCCAGCTTTTGCTTTATGTTTAACTCCGAGCAGCCCTCATGATCTCTCCAGGTGTTTCTGCTTGCAACGTTTTTCTTGCTAAGCTGCTTGTGTTAATGAGACTTTCCTTCCTCATGATCTTTCTGCTTTCTTGGCTTCATGAACTAACAGCTCTTCCAACCCGATGTCTCCCCAGACCCAGGTAGGCTGTCTGTTGGAGCATGGTTGCTACAGGCAGGTGGAGGAAACGAAATAACTCAGATAAGCTTTGACTCAAAATCTAAATGTTGGAGAATTTGACTTCTGAAGCACAAAGAGATGCAGCATTTTCTTTGTATACGTGCACGGGTACATATGTGGATGTGCATATGTAGAAGCATGTGCCTCTATGTGTTTTGCTCCTGGCCAAGGATTTAAGGGATTAGGAGGAGCCTTCCATGTCTGTGTTATTTCTCCCCTTGATGCCACCTTCCCTTCTACTATTGACTAAGCACTTTAAAAAATCCTCGAAAGCAGGTTGGCAGAAACCCCGAGAAATCTCCTTTGGTGCTTCTTGAGCATTTTTAACTGGGAGACTGTTCAGCTTTTTAGGAATAAGGCCACAGTCCAGCTTCTGTGCAATTCCCCCAAAGCCCTTCATTTGCAACCAGTGCAAAATCAGATAAAATGTTAAATGTTCTTTTATTATTTCTCCCTGCTTTTTTTGTTCGTTTGCATTCAGAGTATGTAAGTGTTTCTCCCAAGGGATGGCACGGGCTATTTTGCAATGATTTACAGACCGGGGTCCTCAACTGCTCAGTCATTTCATCTGCCTCCAATCAAATTGTTTGTGGTCTCAGTGTTGTGGGTATCACTAGCAAGAAGACGTAGGTGGGAGGGAGAAGACACAGCTCCTTGTCAGACCACGACTTTTCCCATTTTCTTCTTGTAACCTATGAAATTAAGGAGCCAGATCTTTGAGTGAGAAAAACCCCACAGCATCCCTGTAGAGCAAATCTGTTTGGTGTGGCAATGCCAAGGGCTGGCTGCACCCTCAGACACCAGCTCCTGGCACTGCTCGGGCATGGATGTTTCATCTCCCATGGGTGACCCCATCCCAGAGGGGCGTCATTTCCCTCCTGTCTCCCTCACATCTCACATTCTCTGAGCAGCCCTTGTGCAAGGAGAGAGAGAGTCAGCCTGCCTCTGAACCTACTCTTGGTGAAGAGAAAATGGAGACCCACCAAGAAAAGACCATGGAGTGGCTCAGCAGTGCCAAGAAGACAAATAACATCAAGGACAGATAAAGGGGTGTAGAAGAGGACATGGGTTCTCTGCAGTGCAGCTCAGCATGCTCTCAGGTCTGGGGACTGCTGGAATGTCTTCTGTCCATAACCCACCAGTGTGCACCCACAACAGCACAGGGCACTCTGCAAATCGCCCATTGAACTGAAGAAAGGGGGCAAATGCAGCTTTGGAGCTGAGGCTGGAGGAGCCTGGCTTCAGGAGCACCTCTTGGGCCTTTGGCAAGAGGCTGGTAACCAGCCAACTTGCATAGGAGCTTGGAGTTCTGTAGTAAACCTCCTTAGGGCCTGTGAGGAACAGTTTGGAAGATGGTTTAGTCAGAGACTAAAGGGAGATGGGATAACAGCCCGCAATTATGTAAAAGGCGTCTGCAAGAAGGGGAGGGACACATGTTTCCCTGTGGATAGGACAAGCAATAAGGAGCTTAAAAGCCAGCAAAGGAGATTTAAAGCTGTGGGGATAGAGAAGGGCTGGGATTAATTGCTGGGAGTGGGGGAAGGGTGGTATCACCAGTCCTGGAGGTTTGGAGGACAAATGTGTCAAGAAGGGCTTAAAGAGAGTGGATCTGGCCACAGGGCAGGAGATGGGGAAGGTAAATGACCACCTGACTGTCTTTTCTGTGGTTTGGGTTGATCACAAGGCAACAAGCGTGAGTGCTGGAGTATCTACAGAGGGGTGATGGGTTAGAGAGTACTGGTGTTTCTCCCCCATGATGCTCATGCTCGTTCCTTGGGGTGAGCCACATGGTCACCAGTGTCACGCAGAGCTGCCTCTCTATCCATTTCCCTGCCCACCATGTTGCTCAGGTCCATGGGACCCAAGATGATGTGGCAATGTGTGTTTGCCAGTGTTGCATCTCGGCCTCTCTCCCCACCTTGCTCATGCTTCCACCTTGACCTGCACCTTGAGAGCTGGAGATGGTTCTTGGGTGGAATGCGCCCAGCGAGGCAGTGGTGATCTGATCAACCCGAGGAAGCAAATGTGCTGACGGGCACAAGTCAGAAATAAAACAGAAAAACTTGAGAAAGCTCTTGCTTCCAGTAATTCCCAGGGAGAGGTGTCAGCCATGATTTCTGGAAGCCACACGCAGCAGAAAGCAGGGGATTGCTGGCAGCACTAATGAAGTTACTGCCATCCGGCGATTAGGTTAGGAGATCCTCCGGGACCGGCCTGCGAGGTGATGGACTGAAAGCAGAACGGGAACTAAATTGCATTTCATTTCAATTTGGCCATAAATTTGATGATTTCGTCAGATAAGGAGTAAAGGGGGAGGGAGGCGGGGGTGGGGGGGGGAAGAGGGGAGGGAGGGCTCTCT
>NW_010412266.1:128133-148218 GCF_000710305.1 Buceros rhinoceros silvestris
GGGAGGGCTCTCTGCCTTCAGCATGGCCAGGGCAGGGCGGGAGCAGGGTAGAGAGCACGGCACAAGAAATTACATCGTCCTAGTTTGTACCATTGTAGATTATTAATCAGAAGTGTCAAAGGCTTTATGGATAGGATGTATATCACCTGCTTCCTATAGACTACTCACTGAAGTAATAAGGGCTGGGGATATAGGTTATCGAACTGCCCTGGGATTTATGGGAGAGGATGCAGTGGGTGAAGAGAGGAGATGGGCCATTGTTTCCACTTCCATGGGATGCTCCACTTGGCATTGGTAGCTTGTGTCGCCTGAGTCATATGCAGAAAGCACATAGGCGGATGTGTCAGGAGGGCTTTGGACACCATCAGACTGCAGTGAGGGTTGCAGGCTGTGGAGCACAAGCCAGTGAGAATTCCCAGTTCTCACCACCCAAACTGATTTGTGACAACCTCAGCCACCAGACAAAGTAGATCCCATTGCAGAGAAGTTGTTCAGTAATTGCAGACACAGATAAGGGCACATATTCATATATCTTTCCATCGTTGAAGCCTAATACTGTAGACCTTAAAGAAATGATCATGATTCATGCTAGTTTGCTGATGCCATGCAGTTACAGATCCCGACAAACATCCCAAATTATTTCCCAGGGATGAGACATATAATGGGACATTGCACCAAACCAGCTCACATCCTTGATGTCAGTGACGTCATGATAATGTTGCATGATATTTCAGAATGGTGTCATGGCTGGATAGCACCAGTCTTCTGTAGTGTAGATCAATATTTGCATTGAATGGAAATGCTGTACATTTGCTTAGTGTGCTGATGCCTCCATAGCAGAATCACAGAAACATTTTGGTTGGAAGAGACCTTTAAGGTCATCCAGTCCAAGCATTCACCCTGCACTGCCATGTCAACACTAAACCATGTCCCTCAGCACCACCTCCACATGGCTGTTCAACCCCTCCAGGGATGGGAACTCCACCACTGCCCTGGGCAGACTGTTCCAATGTTTTACAATCCTCTCTGTAAAGAAATTTTTCCCAATGTCCAGCCTAAATCTCCCCTGGCACAACTTGAGGCTGTTTCCTTTCGTCCTGTCATTTGTCCTTGGGGAGAAGAGACCGACTCCCATCTTGTTCCAACCTCCTGAAATTCAGGGAGCTGTGGAGAGCCAGAAGGTCTCCCCTGAGCCTCCTTTTCCCCAGGCTCAACCCCCAGCCCACAGTCCCTCAGCTGCTCCTCAGTGCACTTGTGCTCCAGACCCTGCACCAGCTCCGTTGCCCTTCTCTGGACACACTCCAGCCCCTCAGTGTCCTTCTGGGAGTGAGGGGCTCAAACTGAACCCAGGATTTGAGGTGTGACTTCCCCAGTGCCCCCAATACAGGTGGATGATCCCTTCCCTGCTGCTGCTACAAGCCAGGATGCTATTGGCCTTCTTGTCCACCTGGCCACTCTGCTGGCTCCTCTTCAGCCACGGGCAACCATCACCCCCAGGTCCTTTTCCCCGGGCAGTTTCTAGCCGCTTTTTTCTCAGCCTGGAGCATTGCAGGGGGTTGTTGTGACCCAAAGGAAAGACCTGGCAGTTGCCCTGGTTGAACCTCATACATGTGGCCTTGGTCCGTTGATCCAGCCTGTCCAGAACCCTTTGTAGAGCTTCCCTACCTTCAAGCAGATCAACAGTCCCACCCAACTTGGTGTCATCTGTAAACCGAGTGAGGGTCCGCCCGATCCAGATCATTGATAAAAATGCTAAAGAGAAAGGCTGCGACACTGAGTCCTTGGGGTCAGCACTGGTGACTGGTTGCCAAGTGGCTATAACTCCATTCACTACCACTCTTCAGGCCCAGCCATCCAGCCATTTTTTTGTCCATCAGAGAGTATACTCAACCAAGCCATGAGCAGCCAGATTCTCCAGGAGATTGTTGTGGGAAACAGGAATGATCCAGCCTTTGATGTGCTGAAATATCCTTCTGGATATTAGTACATCATCAGGACTTGGTACAATGTGCCATTTTTAGGCCAAAGTCATGACATCACCTCCCATCACTGCTGTTTCCTTCCGAGAGCATGCCATCCTAGCTGGCTGTATTAAGGCTTCTGTCCCAAACTGGGGACATCTTTGGATGATTCCCTAAGGTCTCAGTTTTGCTATTTTGCTGTGACAATGCCTTTTACGTGAGGAGATTTAAATCACAACTGGATGAAGGACTCGTGCTTGTTTATGGATAACACCAAAAGTAGCCTTGGTGGGATATCAGGTTATGGCATAATTTGTGGTAAAATGGTAGTATGGTGTACAACTCTAATGTCTGTTACCAAGAGCTTGCTGTTCCTTGACAAATGATGGGTGGACCTCAAATGATGGGGCTCAATATGATCTGACTCTGTGCCCAGCTCTAGTTCAGTATTTCCCCAGTTCAGACATGGGAAGCTGAACCAACTTCTGCCAACACCTTTCTCTGTGACTCTTCCTCTCCTCTAGCTTTTCCTGGCAGATGGAAGTGACTATGAGACCCTTCTGATCCCAGGCTTCTTTCAGATGCTGAATGCAGCTGCCCAGCTCTCTAAGCTTCATTATGCAGCTCTGGAGGACCCCACACATGAAATGTGCAGGAACATCTTCTGCTGTGAGGCTGGATGGTGAAAACATCTGCAAATCAACTGATCAACCCCACTCAGAATGTGGTAAAGGAGCTCCAGCTGGATGTTGATGCTGAAATTGTCTGGGACAGTACAAAGTTCTGGGTGTGCATGAATAAAGCTACAGAGCTGTGCTCTGAACCACACAACTTGGATCTACGGTGGCTCTCAATGATCTTAATATGGGGTTCAGCAACACCTTTGCAGACTGTTCCTGCACTCAGTGCCATGGGGAAGGGATGTAGAAGTTCTCTGGGACTAAGTCTGCTGAGCTTCAGAGCTGGTTTGTGCTGGTACAGCAATGCAAAATGTGACAGGAGCTTGGCCTGCCCTTGAGGCCAAAGCTTTTAAACTTGTGTGAGAGAGAGGGGAAGGATATTACCCATAAATCTTAACCCAGATGCAAAAAGGCAGTCTCTGGCCATGGCAGGAACCTGAAGGCATGTGGCTATCAGACTCCTGCAGGAGTCTGGCAGGCAGTTTTGTGATCATAATTAATACATGTAGTTGCCAGGAATTCACATGAAGTCTTAGAAATTTTGCACGCAAATGCTCGTCTGGAAGAGTATGACTTGCTGCCTGATTCCCCCACCTCACGTATGCCTGGTACGACTGGTGCTGGTAAACATGAACCTGCATCGCTGTGTCTGCACCGTATGACACTGTCTCTTCTTCATCACCCTGCTTAGAAAGTAACTCATGCAAACAAGGGGGCAGGGGTGATTTCCAGGAACACCAAGTCCTCTACAAATCCTTTGGAAGTTCAACTGTATTTTGGATACTCCTCTTCAAAGAGCAGCTGCTTTAAAACTGCTAAAGCAGGGAGGGAAGGATTCTTCAGTGCAACTTCAACATGTTCAAAATAAGAGATTACAAGCGTTAAGAATATAATGACCAGGAGGTACAAGCAAAAAAAATATGCAGAAATCTATTTCACATGCACAATAATTTACTTTTAGATGTGCAGTAAAGTTTTTATATGCACAATAATTTACTTTTACATGTGCAATGATGTTTTTACACATGTAATAATTCATTTTAATGTATAAAAGCTGACCAATTAAAAGCCCAGGTGTTGAACTCACCTCTGACCAATCCTGAATGATCAACATGCCATGCCTAACACCAACACTCTCCTGCAATATTATTATTTTGGTTCTGTTGGTTCTGACTGACTCCGAGTAATGTACCTGATTCTGTTCCAGTTCACCTCCGTAGAAAGTATGAACAGCCCCATGGGCTGTTGGGAAGGAATTCAAGGGGAAGATGACCCAGGTTATCACCTACTTTCCTCCATGGCCCATCCTGGTCAGCTACATGCATGTATGGGAAGAGCACCAGCCCCAGCAGGCAGCTCTGAGCAAATACTTATCCTACTAGAAAACCAGAAAAAAGTGATCTCTATTGGACAGCTGAGGTGACAGGTCTCTCAGCTGCAGCTCTGTCCCCTCTTCACCCTTCTCACTGTTTTTTGCAGGTCTCCAACTCACAGTCTTGATGGGATGAAGTCTTACAAGCCCTCAGCTGTAGGAGGATCCCACATGCTCTCCTATATTGATCTTCTGGAAGTTGGTGGGATTTTCAGTCAGTGGAGCCGAGCAATTACAAAAGAAATATGAAGACCCAAACAGTTCACGAACGTCAAAGCAGCAGAGATGAGTCACTGAGAAACTGCAGCAGAGCTGGAGTCTGTTCAGAGACCTGTTCTCAGATCTGCTTCCATCTTCTTTTCCACCAGTCACTTCACTTGTATGTCACTTCTGAATAAGTCAGATGGAGTTTGAGCCTCTCTCCCTCTGGTGAGTACCCTGATAGCACAAGTTTCAGTGTCTCTGTTCCCTCACTTTCTCCCGCAGATTTTATTCCAAATTTAAATAAAACACACTTTGGTGCCCTGCATCCAGGATGGATGTGTGGAGGCATCACTAGATGTTGACTAGAAAGAGAAATGTCTCTTTGCTGTCTTTGAGATTTCATCCCTCTGGGAAAGCATCTGCTACACTAACTAACTGGTAAATTACCTACCATCAATAATTTCGGGATGATCTGAAGGAATAAACAGACTGAAGGTGTAAAGAAACTTCTCCCTATCTCTTGGGATCCCCCAGATTAACGAATCAGCTCTGGCCAGAGGGTCACCTCTAAGCACAGCTGTCCTGGTCATGCAGAGTCTTTGCCACATAAGTGGCGACTCAGTTACTTTGAGTGTGAATCTCAAATTACTGCAAGCCTGGCGGATTCAAGGGGAGAAGCAGTGGAAGGGACTAGAAATATAAATAACAGTCACCAGTACAGGAAAAAAAGAGTTCACAGAATCTTTTTCTTTGGACAGTCTGGAAGAGGAGGAAAGGAAGAGGGTAGATGGTCAAATGTAACAAACCAAAGTAATCTGAAACACTTTCCTTCAGAAAAAACCCAAGCCAGAAAAATAAACTAGTTTGAAGTTCTACGTGTTTAGTGGAAGCCTGATGCAGCAATAAGTGGAAAAAATTCTATTCGTCCAAAATTTCTGTTTTTGCAAGACAAAAAATGCTGCCATGGAAACTTTTTTGAGGATATGGTTCCACCAGCTTTAACCACCGGTATGCACAAGTCTCTGGTTACAACATATTTTGAGCAAGTAAAAGGGGGAGAATGCTGAAAGTGTCAAAACAACATTACCTTCTGCTAGCCATGGGCAGTTGTGGTGCAAATCATCTGCAGTGGTGATGGAGCATGTCCTAAGAGACAGGGCAGGAGCTGTGCTAGCTGGTGGTTCCTACACCTTGCCAGCACTTCCCGCAACAAGATGGGTTGACCAGCACCTGAAACACTTCCCTGCAATGCAGAGGTGAGAAGGTGGCAGCTGCTGAAGCATTTCATCTGGACCAATGTTTGCTGGAGTTGTCAGACTGCCAGCGTTCAGATAACTTCAGGATTTTCCAAAAATTACAAGCAACAATTGCAAGCCTCAGCTCTGGTAGCAATCAAGGTGTGGAGCTCTGCATTGGGATGCAAAGGGGTGCTGGCTAACCGGAACAACATCTGTGGCTGGTTTTAGGGTGGTAATATCCATATTTGTTTGATAATCCTGTATCTTGGGGTGTTGGTGGATGAAAACCTGAATATGAGCCAGAAATGTGAACTTGGAATCCTGAAAGCCAGTCTCATTCTGACCTGTGTCACGACACATGTGGGCAGCAGCTGGAGGGAGGGGATCGTGCCCCTCTGCTGCGCTCTGTTCTGCTCTGGGGAGACCCCCCTGCAGGGCTGGCTCCAGCTCGGGGCTCTTCAGCACAGCAGAGACACGGAGCTGCTGCAGCGGGGCCAGAGGAGCCCCAGGAGTGCTGGGAGGGTGGAAGCCCTGTGCTGGGAGGGCAGGGGAGAGAGCTGGGGGTGTTGAGGCTGGAGCAGAGGAGGCTGCGGGGAGACCTGAGTGCGGCCTTTGAGTGCTGAAAGGGGCTGCAGGAAAGCTGGGGAGGGGCTTTTGATCAGGGAGTGCAATGGCGGGATGAGGGGTAACAGTTTCAGATGGAAAGAGGGGAGATTTAGATGAGATATTGGGAAGAAATTCTTCACCGTGAGGGTGGTGAGGCACTGGAACAGATTGCCCAGAGACATTGCAGATGCCCCAACCCTGACAGGATTCAAGGCCAGGTTGGATGGAACTTTTTAAGCAGCCTGGCCTAGTGGAAGGTGACCTTGTCCATGGCAGGGGGATTGGAACTAGATGATCTTTTAGGGTGGTGAGGCACTGGAACAGATTGCCCAGAGACATTGCAGATGCCCCAACCCTGACAGGATTCAAGGCCAGGTTGGATGGAACTTTTTAAGCAGCCTGGCCTAGTGGAAGGTGACCTTGTCCATGGCAGGGGAATTGGAACTAGATGATCTTTAAGGTCTTTTCCAACTCAAACCATTCTATGATTATTTTACAAGTGTTAGGTTCATGGAAAACTAAAATCTCCTAGAAGACAATTCAGCTGGTAGAAAAAAAAAAAGGAATGGAAAAGAGTGAATGATGATACGGAGTGTTTTTAAAAAACTAACAATGAAGCGCTCCCAAAACAATAATCACTGCACCAAGAGTGACATTGTTTTGAAAAAGTGGCTGAGCTTAGAGGCAAAGTGGCAAGAGACTCATCAAATGAAAAAAAAAATAATTCCATCAACCAAACCAATTAGAGGACATTGAATTTGCACTAGAAATGTGGAAAATCAGTAAGACGAGCAAAAAGACATGAGATGTCTCTGGCCAGTAAAGCTGAGGACAGCAAAGAGTTTAAATACTTTGGGAACAGAAGGAGCTATAATAACCACAGTATTGATTCCTCCTTGGAAGGGAAATGTGCAAAGCGTGCATTTTCAATAGATATTTGTTTTGTATTTGGGGGAAAAAAGCAGATTTGTATCTGGTAAAAGTGAAGGGATGGTTTACGGGCCAGCATTAACTCTGGAACATACCAAATAACCCCTCTTAAAAAGACTGAACTTGCTGAAAACAGGTCTTATCTATATCCAAGTGTTTTGTAGGAAGTGGCCAAGGACTATTCCTGTTGTTTTTTCAAGATGCCTTGAAGGGCTGGGCAATCCAGGAGACCCAAAGAAAACTAACATCATGCCAGTACGTTAAAATGGTATAAACAGGGTGACTGGGATAATTATTGCCTGACATTGATTCTAGACAAAATGAAGGAACACCTCACAAGGACTCGATTAATAAAGAATTACAGGAACATGATGCTAATCAGCAGGGGGTTATGGGAAATCGGTCTTGTCAAATTAAGTAGCTTTTATAAACGCAATTACAAGAGTGAGGATAATTAACCACTGGAGGAACTTGCAGAGAGAGGGTTGTGGTAGAGCCTCTTGCATAGAGGTTTAAATCAAGAAGTTGTGTTTAAAACCAAGTGCTCTGTGCAGTGTGCAGAACCACGGGGTGTTCATTCATTCCTGGAGGGACTGGAGTCTATACACTTTAACCACAGCTGCCACAGCTGCCAAGAACATTAATTCAGGACAGTAATACCCACAGGTTGTGATATCCAAGACCTTGGAAAAATTGGTTACAGGGGTGCTTTTTGGCCCTCAAAACCATATATATTCATGAAGAAATAGCTTTAACATGGCTTTTGCTGGCTCCTCGTAATGAAGGTGATGGCTGGTGACTGGGAGATGTACAACACTTCCAGTCAAAATGGAGAATTGGAAGATGTTGGAAGAGTTGGAAGATAGGGAGATGTACTTTAGGGTTGCATATAAATACAGAGATAAATTGGCTTTTACAGCTATTTGTGCTGTCCTCACGTTGCTGGTGTCCTACCATCCCTCAGCTGGCTTGTAGAGAGAACATCCTGCAATCCAGGTTTCATGCAGTTATTTTTTTCTAGGCCTCAGATGATGTTTGGAGAGTTAGAGCTTGTTCTGGCAAAGGTCCTGTTTCAAAAGACTTTGCTGTGCTGTGTGTTAGAGAGGTCAAGATGAAGATCTACAACCCACAGGAGATCCCAGGAGGAGCAAGTCCATGGTTAGCTTTAGAAAAGTAACAGTGCATGGAGAATTTGTTCTGTGGTCCCGGGGAATTGTAGGCCATGGTCCTCAGTGTGAAGCTGACAAAGAATTCTGGGGTTAGAAAATGGTTTGTGAAGATTGTACACCCAGAAAATGTCTTTGGAAAGCTGACAGATCTGGACAGATCTGACGTGGTGACATGCCTGTAGGAGTCTGCTACGTTGGACAGAAACTGAAGTGGTTTGCTCTGTAGTGTCGGGCAATGTGCTCTCCGGACACCTGCAGGGGAAAGGGCTCCTTTCCACAGGCTGCAGGATGAGCATGCTTCACACCAGACTTTCTGAATTTTTATCTAGGACCTTGTTATTTTTGCTGTTGCACAGAAGTGGCTGCTGACCATGATGCCTCATTACTCTAGAGCTGGCTGTGACCACTGGACCAGATCCTATGGGCTATGACTGAAGGGACAACTGATTTCTTACCGACCTGTTTGATAGGCTCTCACATTTCCATGCATCTTCCCCTCCTGCACTCCATAAAAAGCCACATGAAATGTCTCCTCTCAATTGAGATGCTCTGTTTTATTTGGGCTGAGAAATCCACTTAAACCTTTTTAATTTGTCTTGTTTGGATCTGGGTATAATTTTGGTTGTGTTTTATGGGCGCCCGGTTCATTTTACTTCCTGTAAATCGTCTCTTTAGTTACTAGGGCTTCTGGGAAGTTGTAAATTCTCTCTCCTATCTCCTCCATAGAGTTTACGTTGTTTTACAGTTTCATTAATAGGTTTTCTCCCAGCTAGGTTGATGAAAGTTATTGACCTAATCACAACCTATTAATTATGACAGTAAATCCCACTCCTGGAAATGTTTTACTGAGCAAATGTTACTTGGAAAATCTGTGGGTTAAACTGGAGATCTGAGAACTTTAAATCTACTGCTCATTGCCCCAGTCATGGAGCGAGTCCTTTTTGGGAGAAGCTTGTGTAGCGCTGGCAGCTTGGGACAAAGGGTAACACATGCTGAAACCCCTCCACCTCTGCTTTGTCTTGGGCTGCTACACTGAGCACTGGGAAAAAGCCTGTTCAAGTGACTTGTTGAACCAACCCCATACAAAAAAAAAAAAAAAAAAAAGAAAGAAAAAAGGGAATTTCAGGAATTCTATATGTTTGGGTCTAATGTGGCAACTGGGGCACATTCAAGCTTCTTCTTGAGGCTGCTAGAAGAAGGAAAAGACAATCAATAAACAATGTACCATCTTCTGGCCAAGGCTGCCAGCGCATCAGAGGGAGGGGTATATTCCCAGTGTCTTCCATGGGCACTTTCAGCTTCCAGGACAGGTTTTCTATTGGATGAACACAGCTTCCGAAATACAAGATGCTGGTTTAAAGCTGGACGGGTATCCCCTAAAGACAGGGGAGAAAGGTTTCTCTTCCCCAAGCCTCTTCCCTCCAGAAAGAGGTTCTGCCCCATTGACCCAGTTGCAAGTGCCCCATTAGGACGCAGTCCCCGTAGCACAGCTGCTGAGTGAGCAGCTCCCTTCTGCATCCTCAAACCTCTCGGGAAAACCACTTTGCTTACGAGGCAGAGAGAAAGAGGTCTCCCAGGAACGCGTCAGCTTGCGTCAGCTTTTCTGAGTAGCCATCCATGGTAGGAACCTCAAAAGGTCTCAGCTGGGTTTTGGGGCCCTGTTTAAATAAGCATTAGGAATTCACAGTTATGCACATATGTATTATATGGAGAGATGCACATGGGTATCTGTTTATGCAGCCACCTCCAGGTACTTACCCGTGTCCACGTGCGCACACAGGTGTGCAGAGTTCATGACCTGAACGTACCCTTGAAGGCGACGAAAATGCCGATGGAGCTCTTTCTTGTCGGGGACCCCAAACTCACTGATGATCATCTCATTGCCATGACAGATGGAAAGCTGCAAGGGATGGTCTCAAAAGCAAGACGTGGCAGGAGTAAAGGGGCAGCTATTGCCTTGAATTCCATGGCTTAGATAACCCCCAAGGTTTTCTGTTTCTCTGCTGTGATGAAAGAGATGAGGAGTCTTCTATCTCATGCAGGATCCCAAGGCTGGAGGAGAGGATCAGTCATCGTTACCTGCAGGAACGGCTCACCAGGAAGGTCAGTCTTCCTCACTGACCCTCTTCCCAAGGATGAGCCTTACTGCAGGATGTGCTACCACAAGCTACCGGTCCACTGTGGGGCAAAGAGAAGCATCAGAGGTCTGGCCACCCTCCAAGCCAGAGCGATATCTTGAATTTTAGGGGAAATTACTCTTGCTGCCGTCTTCAGACCAAAAAACTGCTCTTAAGCTCCTGGTGTGGTGGAAAATGCAGCCTTCTGCAGTCAGCCCTGATTCACTCAATAGAGAGGAAGATAAGGAAGGAGAGAAAGGCCACATGCAGAGGAAGGCGGTAGGGTGGAAATAGGAAGTTCTTCTCCAGGGCTGTTTAAAATGAAGCTGAGCATGCAAGCATGGAGAAGACACAAGTGCCATACCCTCGGCAGAGCTCTGCTCTAACTGCCTGCTGCATTTAGGACTTTTAAGACTAGTTAAACACCAAAAAGGAAAGTAACTTCTGCAAAGGAACCGTGTTTTCACCGCAAGGGGACCCTCTCCACCATTTCCTCCCTTGAATTCATCGCAACTGCAGGTGCCCAGCCCGCAAAGTGGTTCTCAGAGATGGAAATTAAAGCACTGGCAATGAGGGTCTGTCAGGGATAGGACGTGTCCCTGATGGTTTCAGCCCTTCAGGTCTTCCTTTGCCTTGAAACACAGAATCTCATTTGGGTGCTTTAAAATTAGCCATCACTGGCCATAAATCTGGAAGGTATCCTGGTGATCCTCAGCGTGCCCTGCAAGGATTTTTTTTTTTTAAACTTTATTTTTCATTTTTAAACAGTTTTCAAAGTTCCCCTGAGGATTGCAATAACTTTAATATCCTTCTGGAATGACAAACTCAGAGCACGGCCACAGCAGTTCAGCTCCTCTCCCTTCTTGCTGCAGCCCCATTTCTGCACCTGTTGTATCATCCCCGTTCTCAGTGATTTGACGATACAAAAATCAGACTCAGCTCCACCTTTTCAATCACTCTTGCAATTTTACCTCTTAATTCACACCGAAGGTTCCAAGAAAATTTCGTTTTGGTAATTCCCCAGTGATGAGCTATTTGCTCGCTGTTGGACTTGTCTTTTGCTTGGTGCACTAACTCTGTGCCAGCCCCCAAATGCGTTCCTGTGAATTTAAGCTCTGTTTCCATTATTGCAGTTTGAATAACTGAACTTGCACGCTCCTTGACTTTGATATATCGCAGCCACATTGCAATTTGCATACAAAGCACAAGGCACTTGAATCAACCTGTAGACACCCTCTTACTTAAAGCCGTATTTTCAAGCATGTTCAGCGCAGCAGGTCTCAGGGAGTAAGACCTTGTCAGGCACGATAAAGAATGCCGATAGGTTTTTCACTAAAAACTTTGGGTAGGATTCATCTCATTGAGTAGAGGAGTCAACAGCAAATTCATCTGTGTCCGAGTTGTATATCCAGGCTCTCATTATGCAGAACCAGGTGATATTGCCAGCAGAGTTTAGAGAGTATTTTTCCAACCTGATGTAGCAATTCCCAGATGAGGGAATTGCTCCCTACTTTTCACCTACCCTACTCGTCCATTTTCCAGTAGCCTTTCACCCTGTCTGCCCAATATTTGCAGCTGGCTCTCATTGATGATGTGCTCCATGGCCTTCAGGGGTTTTGCAGAGATGTGAAGCAACATGAGGGGTATTAGATGCCTCATGAATGGAATTCTGACTGATGAAAATGCAAAACCTATCAAGCAATAGTAGTCTGAAGAGTAGAAACAGTGCTGATTTCTCTCTCCTGACTACCAACTATGCACATGGCTCATTTTTCCTAAAGGAGACATTGATCTGACTATGGGGAAGTGTCTGCGGTGCCTTTGCCTGGGCCGGTTACCTTGGGCTCTCTCTGGAGTCAATGCAGACTGAGCCAAGAGCTGGAGTTCAGGACGTAGCTCACCTCACTCCTGTGTTTGTTCAGCTGAATCAGCCCAGCGCCAGCTCCCTAAGGGGGAGAAAATGGTATAGGGTTGCAGAATTAAAGATAGATGTAAACTCTCTGAAGTGGGTAGCTGGCCTATTGACTTGCCACAGCCCCCGCTCTCTGCAGAAGAGTTCTGGATATGGGTGTTGAAATGGAAAATAACAGCTTTCATGTTGGGCTTAGATAATCCCCAAGGTTCTCTGTTTCCCTGTTGTGATGAGAGAAATGAGGAGTCTGCTTCCTCCCCAAGGCTGGAGGAGAGGATTGGACATTGTTACCTGCAGGAATGGCTCATGTGGAAGGTCAACCTTCCTCATCATCCCTCCTCTCACATGCAGCTCTGAAATAAGGACGAGTCTTACTGCGGGCTGGACTACCCGTTCCCACAAGCTACTGGGCAAAGAGAAGCATCAGAGATCTGGCCACCCTCTAAGCCAGAGAGAAATCTTGAGGTTTGGGGAAATTACTCTTGTTTCTGTAATTAGAAATGCCTTCCAGTTCTGACTTCCAACTCCCTCCCAACCAATATTCATGACACTTTCATTGTTTAAATCCTACTGTTAATTAAAAAAAAAAAAGTTAATACCCTCAAATGGATCAATCTCTGTCAAGATGTTTTAGCAGATGCTCTTTTCTGAGCTTCCTCCTCTGTTTCTCTTACGAATCCAAGAGTTGAAAATGCAATGCACACATCTGGAAATCTTATAGCAATGGCAAGGGCAGGATTTGGTCCTGGGGTACCACAAATGCCACTAAGTATTTCAGAATCATCATTGCTAGAGATTGAGAGAGTCAAAAACAAACTCATTGGGAAACAATCTGGTCTTCAGGAGCAGGATGCCAACCTGTGGAGTCTATGACTGGAAAGGAAAGGAGGAAAGGGACAAGGTGAGAGTGAAAGAATAGGTCCAGGCCAGTGACGCCAGGCAATAAGACAAGAGTGATGCTGAAGACACTGGTCACTGCCCCAATTCCTCCACCTAGGCTGAGGCTATGCAGCTCATTGCACATAGATCACCAAAAGGAAGATGCAGAACACTGGGGTGAAGGAAACTCTTGGTGTGCCTATAAGTAAATGTTTCCCAGTGCCTATGACAGTTAGAGACCATTCTCCTGATCCCACAGGATCAGGAGATCAACGATCTCCTTCCGTACCAAGAGACCCTGTGGGGTAGCAGGAAGGAGTGAGTCTTCTACCTTCCTCCTTCCACCATCCAAGCGGGATGGCCTGTGGTTGTGGCTGGAGGTCACAGCTGATCTCAATGCTGGTGCCATAGAAACAGGTGCCCATGTTGTCCCTCCGCCGATGTGCTCCTCCTGGCCCCAGGCCGCCGGCTGTCCTGTGAGACACGTCCGGAAGCAGGACCCGTCGGCGCAGCCAAGCGCCAGAGCTGTCAAGAGATGAAATCAGAGCTGCCTCGGCTTGGGTTGCAGAAACCGCTTTCTTTTCTGATTAATAATTCAGGGTCCCCCTGGAGGTGGGAAGGTGACATCATATCCCACCCTGTTCCCATTGCCACCCTGTGTTTTCCTTCCCTGTCTCATTACTTCTCTGCACCTGAAACTTCATGCAGCAGAAGAGTTGGGGACACACTGGCACACGTTCAGCCAGGGGTTTGGTCCTTTTCAGCCATCCAGAGAAGAAAAAAACCTGGGCATCATTTTCTGTCTTCAATCTTTTCCTCAGTGAGCTTGATCATCCCGTGATGGTTTTGTTGAGTCGGTGAGAGCAGCTCGGTGTTGCTTCTTCTTGGAAATGATTGTAGGGCAAAAACAGGTAAAGATCCTAGCAAACATCATGGTAGAAAGCAAGGCCTGAGTCTCACAGCCAGAAGACAGACAGTTGGTAAAGAAGGATCCTGATGTGTGGAGCAGCACTGGAAGGTTTTCCTGATGGCTCATGGTGGTAATAAAGGTTGTGGCTGATGTTGCAGAGGAGCAAATTATTACTGTAGAGAACACAGGTAACTCAAGTGTTCTTGGGAGACTTAGAGTGTGGCTGTAACCAGTGAACGAATTATTTCCTTCAATGTCCCCTCAAAATGTTTTTGTTTCGCTCAAATGTCCCCTCCAGCTTAAGCAGACCAAGGACTACCAGTCCTGGAGCACAGCCATGTAACTGAACCTCAGGGAACATCATTTACCTGGAAGCAGATGAGTGCTTACCCAGTGCTGTCAAGTGAGACATCCCTCCATGGCCCTTCTTCCACAAGTTCAGTGAAGCTCGTGGCCTCTGGTGTCAAAGTCCACACCTCTGGTGGTATTGGCAGTGTAAGAGGGAGACCATGGGAAGCTGGGTTTGCCTACACAGCACGGTGTGGATGCCTGAACTTGCCCACCATGCTAGCAGGGCTCCTTGGTATATCACGCATGGGTTAGAAAAAAACTTGGTAACATCCAGAGACACCAACAGATCTGTAAATACTTTCTGAATTTGTTGTCAGGGTTGTGTGAGAGACACAGCAAGGAGTTAACAATAGCGTTTCTTGGGAGAAGGCCAGAAGACCACTTGTGTGTGGCTATGTGACTTGTTGAACCCTTCCTGCTGTTTTAAGACACTCAGATACTCCAACTCCCTACTTCCTTTTTTTTTTTTCCTCTGCAAAGTGCATTTTTCACATGGTATCAAGTTCTGTGAGGCTATGGGACCAGCCTGGATAAATATATCATTCATCACCATCCTGACCACCTAGCACCAACACCAGCCATGACCGGGAGTGTGGCAGAGCTCTGGGTACCGCGAGACTCATTTAGATACTCCCCAGGGCTGGGTCTGCACGGAGAGATGGGCCTGAAGGATGGGTTTTAGCTAACTTCACCATGTGTGTGGGTGAAGCTGGCTGTGCACAGCCCCATGTGTCCAAATCACGCAGTTCTGTGTCTCAAGAAGGTGGCTGAGGAGCTGCTCTGAATTCGCAAAAAGCTTTGGAGCTGCTGGTAAACAGACCTTCATCCCTCCCTTCTTCGAAGTCTTTCCTTTGAAGATTTGCTCTGCAGAAAGGGGCTTTTGCTTGACCCCTACAATGACATGCCTTTACCCCATCTTTCACCACAGCCCAGAGAAACACCCCTGCAGCCTCCAGAACAGCCAAACAGCCTCATTCTCCTCTTCTCCTGTGATTTTCTTCTCCTGAGTGCCTCCTGGTTTAGCCAATACCAGAATGTGCTGGTTTAGCACAATACCAGAACCCGGACCTGTATAGGCCATTTCACTTATTTATTTCCCCATCTGGCTCTTTCCTGCCCTGGTCAGGGGATTTCAAGTGTTAACATAAAGAAGCTCTGGCTGAGCCATCTGATTTATCCATCTCCTAACCTTCGCTTTATTTCATGGTCACGATTCTAACTGCTAATGTTACGTTACTAGTTTAACTGTCTGATTTATCCACACTCACCTCACACATTACTTCATGGTACGGGTTTTAAATGTTAATTTTAATAATAAAAGTTTTACGCCCCGGGTGCTTTCTGCGTGCGGCGTGCCAACACGGGGACATTATTTCATAGGACAAGGGTTTTAAAAGCTAATGTCATAATGCTCGTTTAATTGTCAGATTTATTCCTGGTGAAGCTGCTTCTGGAGCCACTCATGGGTAGGAGGAAATCAGTGGCTGGTGACAATGTCTCATCTGGTGTTTGGTAGGAAGTGCAGGTTCCTGCACCTGATTTGAGACGGAGAGGTGCTGTTTTCACTAATGATGTGTCTGAGGCTTCAAATAGCAGCATGATGCATCTAATGCAAGGGCGACCTGATACGGGAAGACAGAGTGCAGCTCTGCTGGTGCAGGTCCAGCTCTCCCTGTGTCTCTGTGGATTGGTTCCCATCTCTCCCAGGGTAGGAGGGCTCCAGGGACCTGCACAACATCCCATGGGTGTTACACAGGCTTGCAAAGTGGTTGTTGCAGCCAGGAATGTCAGAAGCATGTGTGAGATGTGAAGGGAAGCACATGTCCACTCCATGTGTGCCAGCGTGATACCAGTGAGACTGGTTCCATGAGCAAATAGCAGCGAGGACAAGGTGGAAGAGCAGGGGCAGGGTCCTCCAGGGGCAGCAGATGCTGCATGGTTGAGCTGGGGTGGGGACATGGGTGGGCAGCCTGGCCAGCAGGAAATAAGTAAAACTCTTGGGAAATGGAGGGTCTTTCCCAGGTCTGCCAGAGTCAGGTTTAAGGAATGAAGGCAGAATCTGGTTGGCACGTCCAGGACCATGGCAAGGGAGGGAGCAGCACAGGCAGGCAGTACCTGGCAGGGCCTGGTCTCCCTGTGGCATAGGTGGGACTAGTGGGGCAAATTATCCTGGGTATTCTGCACCACCCAAATGTCAGAGGGCAGCAGGCCAAGTAGAAAGTCCACAGCCAATGGCCATCGAGTTGTGCATCACTAACTGTCCCATCTAGACTCAGCCTGCTTCAGGGAAGATGATGAGGGGTAAACATGGGGTTCAAGGCACAGCTAGGGCAAAGCATGGAGTTGCTGGGGGCTGGTTGGCACTGGGGGTGTTGGCTGGTGGCACCACGGCACATTCGCCTGTGGTGGCTTGACCCAAGCCTTCTGAGTCACTGCTGAGGATGATCGGATTGCTCTGACAGGAACTGGGGAGTTGCTGATGCAGAGAACAAGGGTCCTAAACCTGCGCTGCCAGCAAAAAGCCATCCTGATCTGTCAGAGAGACAGAGCCAGTGGCAAGGAGAATGTCTGCTTCACCATTTTCACCCAAGCTGTAGATTAGGCTGAGGATGACCTTTCTCTGCCTTCAAATCAGCCAAGCCTGTTTTTTTAATTCCACCAAAGAGGACTCAGACTTGGTTTCGGTCCTGTGAGGATGGATGGTTCCGTTAACAGCTGGTAGCTGGGAATCCAACTTAGCCTGACGCTATGACCTTCAGCGGAAGAAGGTGTGTATGCACAAGGGCTCAGGCATGGTCCTGCCACTGTCTCCTGCTCGTAGGTTTTGGAAGGCAACACCTTTGAGCTGTCTGGATGTGACCTGTACGTATCACTTGCTACAAAAAACTTCCCTGGCCTATTTTATTTGCTGCTTTAGGTGCAGAGAGTGCATGAGGCTGTGTGTGTGCGAGGGGGATGTGAGTACTTGTTCGTGCATGGGGCTGCAGGTGTCTGAGCACCTGCAGTTGTGACAATAAAAAAGTTTTGAGACATCAGCAGAAGGAGTTGGCACATCTGTGGCATCTGGTGGCACAGATGGACCTTTTGCCCAAGATACCCACTTGGGCATCAATGTATGTGTGAAAATAACAAGACGGAGCCCTTTGCCTTCCTGTGACCTCTGTGTATGTGCTGTCAACATCAGAAACAAGCGGCTTTGCATTGGATCCTGTTTCTCTTTTTCTTTGTTTTCCTTTGGATTAAGAAATTCTCCCATTACCAAAGTCGCTTAGTGTGGAGAGGAAAGTAAGTGAAAATTCAATTGAATAAACAGTGTGAGCACTTCCTTCTCGCTGTCTGTTGTAAAGAGCAGTCTGCCGAGGCAAAAAGGAAGAGCTAAACTGGCAGTAGTGAATGTCCAGTCGAATAAATACCAATAACACTTATTTCCATCCTTCTTTTTGGCTTATCTGGCTTATGGTACAGAGAGAGTGAAAATTCAATTGAATTTTATTAACAATGGGCCCCATTACCAAAAATACAACCAAAAGGCGAGAAAGAGACCCTGACTTAAAATCAATGGCAGAAAAGATAGGCAACATCATCAAAATTATATTAGCTTTAATAGTCGATCCATTAATTAAATCTCCCAGTTGTTAAAAAAATAAAAGCTCTTGGAGGCCTTTTTTTTTTTTTTTCTTTTCTGATGAAGTTTTCCAGCAGGATCTGAAAGCTTTTTGTCCCACCCCTCCTCACGGCTTGCCCCCAGCTCCCACCTCCATCACCCACCATTAGGGGCCATTTATCGATGTGACAGTTGCCTTTATATCGAAACGATGGGGAATAACGGAGAGGCGGTGGCAGATTGCTGAGGCCACTGGAAATGAAATGTTGCATAGATATGAATTTTGATAGCTAGTCAATACCCTCTGTCCGCTTCAATTAAAAAAGAGCGGCATACACCGAGGGCAGATGGGCAACATTTCAGAGCCCATAAAATCAAACAGGGGGATAGAGGAGAGGTCCAGCTGGACTTCAGTCTCCTCTCCCTCTCTTTCATCCAGTTCTTACTGAATGTATTTCTCCAGGGTGATATCCCTTAACGCTTTACCTGCTGGTCAGCCCATTCCTCCTCTGACTCAGATGTCCTTCTCCATCGGTAACCTGCTGCATAAGGGTTTCTGGGTAGTGGCGTGAAGCTGGACCTCTCACCCGTCTCTAAGTCCTCCAGTCTGATACCGACATGTCCATGTGGGGACAATCAAAATGGCTGTCTTGTTGGCATGATGTACTCATCTGAGTACAGAGCTAAGTCACGTTTTGTCAGGAGCTGGGTTAGAATCATAGAACCATTTACATTGGAAAAAACCCTTAAGACCATCAGGTACAACCGTTTCCTCAGCACTGCCAGGTCACCACTAAACCATGTCCCTCAGCACAATATTGACACATCTGTTCAATCTTTTCAGGGATGGGGACTCCACCACTGCCCTGGGCAGCCTGGGACAGGCCTGCACAACTTCGACGGGGAAGAGATTGTTCCTCAGGCCAACCTAAACCTCCCCTGGAACAACTTGAGTCCATTTCCTCTTGTCTTGTCACTCGTTTCTTGAGAGAAGAGACCAACCTCTACCTCATTGCAACCTCCTTTCAGGTAGTTATTGAGAGCCAGAAGGTCTCACCTAAGCCTCCTTTTGTCCAGGCTAAGCAATCCAAGGTCCCTGTTTTTTTTTCTAGACTCTTCACCAGCTCTGTTGCCCTTCTTTGGACACACTCCACTCCTCAGTGTCCTTCTTGGAGGGAGGGGCCCGAAATTGAACCCAGTATTCAAGGTGTAACCTCACGAATGCCTAATACAGGGAGATGACCCCTTCCCTAGTGCTGCTGACCACACTATTTCTGATACAAACCAGGACGCTGTTGGCCTTCTTGGCCACTTGGGCACACTGCTGACTCCTCTTCAGCTGCTGGAGACCAATACCACCAGGTCCTTTTCCACCTCCATAGCAGAATCAAAAAATCATCTTGATTGGAAGAGACCTTTAAGATCATCCGATCCAAGCATTTCACCCTGCACTGCCACGTCAACACTAAACCATGTCCCTCAGTACCACCTCCATGTGGCTGTTCAACCCCTCCAGGGATGGGAACTCCACCACTGCCCTGGGCAGCCTGTTCCAATGTTTTACAATCCTCTCTGTAAAGAAATTTTTCCTAATGTCCAGCCTAAATCTCCCCTGGCACAACTTGAGGCTGTTTTCTCTCATCCTCTTGCTTGTTCCTGGGGAGAAGAGACCAAGTCTCCTCTTCCACCACGGCCCTGGGCAGCCTGTTCCAATGTTTTACAATCCTCTCTGTAAAGAAATTTTTCCTAATGTCCAGCCTAAATCTCCCCTGGCACAACTTGAGGCTGTTTTCTCTCATCCTCTTGCTTGTTCCTGGGGAGAAGAGACCAAGTCTCCTCTTGTTCCAACCTCCTGAAATTCGGGAGTTATCAAGAGTGAGAAGGTCTCCCGTGAGCCTCCTTTTCTTCAAGCTACCCCCACCTCCATCCTTCAGCCGCTCCTCAGAGCACTTCTGCTCCAGACCTTGCACCAGCTTTGTGGTCCTTCTCTGGACACACTCCAGCCCTTCAATGCCCTTCTTGGAAGGAGGCTCCAAAACTGAACCCAGGATTTGAGGTGTGACTTGTCCAGTGCTCCCAGTCCAGGGGGACGATCCCTGCCCTGGCGCTGCTGGCCAAACTAGTGGTACACCCAGCCAGGATGCTGTTGGCC
>NW_010412266.1:148451-153330 GCF_000710305.1 Buceros rhinoceros silvestris
ACTCTTTCCTCAGCCCAGAGAGTTGCAGGGAGTTGTTGTGACCCCAGACCAGGATCTAACACTTGGCCTTGTTGAACTTGGCCTTGGCCCATTGATCCAGCCTCTCCAGGTCCCTCTATAGAACCTCCCAACTCTCCAACTGATCAACACTCCTGTCCAAATTGGTCATCTGCAATTGGTCATCTGACTAAGAGTTCACCAAGGGTTTGCCCTTGAATATTTTCTCTCTATGCACTTCACCACTTCAGTTCATTGCACCCACACCAGGAAGAGCCCCTTCTTCTCCTCGGCCTGACCAGAGGACTCTCATCAAAAGACTGGCTTAAAAGAAAGCGGAGACTTCTTCTCCCTGCCCTGCTGATTCCTAGCAGAGGATTTAACCCTTGATTATCCCACTTTTCAAGCTGTCTGGGAAATGCCAGCAACGGGTCAGCTGCAGGACATAAACAGCCAGAGGTTGTCTGACCATGACAGATGCCACCTTCTCCCTCCCAGCCCTCTGTACCCACCCTCTCCTTGGGCTGGTCCTCACCCCCTCCCCCTTCAGAGAAACCCTATCTCCCCTCCTCAGTGTCACCTGAAAGCAGGGATCTGCTTTCAGCCCCATCCTGCCACTGCTGCTCTATCCGCTCTGTCACCGACAGTGGCGCATACTAAGTGGCTCTGTCGCCCTGCCGAAGACCTCAGCAGTATTGCTGGCTCCAGGGAGCTGTGTCCAGGAAGTGTTGAGATGCACCTGGATAACCATTGAGGAGGGTTAACTCTTAGAGGCCCTTCCCACTAGGTCCTGCTTCCAGAGGAAGGAAGCAGATGATCTGGCAGGGAGATGAGGTGAACAGGCTGGAAAGATGATTGAAAGAGATGGGAAGACACCCTGTAGGTCAGAATGCTTCAGCCTGTGTGGCACAAAGGAGAAAGGAGGACAACTCAAAACCAAAGATGGACATGGGAGAGGGTTTCGGGGGCTGAGAAAGACAACAAGAAAATGTAATTTAGCTCTGGCAGAAGACACTCAAGGTAGGGAGGTGAAGGAATTGTGTCTCATCTGGTATAAGAGGACAATGACTTCAGCTGTTTGAAGAAAGACTCTATGAAGCTCTGAGATGCCTCGTTAATGAATTCCTGAGGATTTCTTCTTTCCTTGGATTATAACAATAACAAACATCACATGGCTTTGTCCAAGACTCCAGCTAAGCCTGCGTTGCAAGTGGAGGTTGACCTGGGAATCCCAAATCAGGATTTGGACCTATATTCTTGAAGATGAGGCAGGACCCTTAGTCAGAATCCACCACAAAAGGTGATGCAAATTGAACAAATGAGTCTTTAGGAAGGCCCAAAACTCATCTATGTGGATGCAAGGAAGTTCCCTTTGGGTAATGTGTCTCTTACCACCTGCTCCTTGCCAGGCATGTGGTCACTGACACTCAGGTCCACCAGACTTTCTAATCCAGTGTTCTCACCCTGAGGAACAAACTGAGATGGCCTATATATGTGTCTGGGCTGTCTCTACCCAGAAGATGACATGATGAGCCCAAGTTTTTAAATTCAGATGTAGGGATCTCAATCTCCATATCCACCCAATCATCATGAAAGAGTAAAGAGCTTGTCACTCACAACTTGTAAGTGAAAAATTGGACAGCTGTCAAGATCTATTGAAGACCCTTCTTGCTGTCATATCAACTGTTCAGAGGATTTTCAGTGACTTCAAGTCTTGGCAGTGCAAACTCAGTCAAGACCCCCTTCAGTGTTCAAAGGTGGGTTAACACGTGCTAGGGTTCACCCTAAACCAGAGGCAGGACAAGACAATGGCTGTGTAACCACACTTGGGAGCTTGAAGCATTCCCATGTCCCCACAGATTAGAAATATCTGAGGACCCCAAATGCTACCTGGAAGGTGAAAAAGAACCCCAAAGCAGCAAGAAAGTGTAGATTGAGAGTGTCAATTTTGCATGGAGGACTTTGGAGTTGATGCCTCCTGTTCATGGGATCACATGGAGAAGAGGGTTGCTGTGGAGATATCTAGACATTTCTGGCCAAAGTGTGCTTCAGGTGGGTGGTGGTGGTGTAAGAATGCTCAGACTGAACTAGGTATCTGCAGTGTTCATTTTGCAGCCTTTCACAAATACTCCAAGGATAGGAAGGAAACCACTTTTGCAAAGATCTGCCTTGGCTTTTGGCCTGGAAATGAGGAAGAACATTAAGACTAATGTGTTAGAGGCAGGGAGGGCACAAAGAATTTTGTTAAGTAGTTAATGGACACAGAATTTGGTCAGCTCTGTGGCAATGACTCGTGCTAACTTGGGGATTTTAGCAGTCCAGTGGGATGCAGTCTCGGATAGAAGTGCTCTGAAAGCAGACACCCTCTGGCTGTGCACTGGGATGGTTCGGGGCGGGGGGGTGGGTGGTGGTGGGGAAACCTGGCTGCTGGAGGAATATTACCTCAGAGGCACAGTCCCCTCGCTGGGAAGCCTGTCCTGCTCATGCCAGCACAATGGCCATTAGCATTCCTTGCTCCATGATCCTCCACTCCTGCAGCATCCTTGGCTGGCATCCCTCTTTTGTTAGTCTGGGAGAGCTAATGAGATCACAGCCCTTGGTGGAGAGCTGATAACAAGCGAATAATTCCTTGGTTCCCAACTCAGCAGTGGTTGGCGTCATCGGGTGAGTGACGTGGTTGAAAGAAAACCCCATTTGTGGAAAAGATCTTTAAGGATTCCCCCATCCTGCTTTGCACTCCCTCCGTATCTTGTTCTACCCCAAGATTTCCGTCACGAAGCTGCTGGGGAATAAAATGTGAACCTTTCTGGTTTGGTCTCCCAGGCTCTGCTGGAGGCTAAGTGAGGTTAATAACTGAACACGCTGGGAGGTATTGAGGAGAGAGACAGGGGAAAAAGCTCCGTCCCTGATCTGATAGTGATAAACGATTGGAGATAGGATATCTGATTTCTTCTCTCTGGTGGTCTCTACAGTAACAGCTTCCAGGCGAGCGTGTCAGCCATTCATTAAAGGAAAACGGCAAAGATTATCGCTAATATCTTGAAGATTAGTTAGATAAATACATGCTGCAGCAGAATATGCAGCGGGCCAGGTCTTGTGGCTGCTGTGAAATGCTCCGGCTTCATCGACTGAGCTAAATCCATTTGCATCCGTTGCCGTGCACGGTGCTCATAAAGCCGATCTGCGGTGTTTGGAAGTGTTTGTAAACACACAGCATGCGCTTAATGCGCACCCGCTGCCTCCCTGTGTGGTGAGGAGCACAGAAAATGTTATTGGGCAGGCGGATTGTGAGCGCAAAGTCATTTGCTAAATGATCCCCGGCAGACCCTGAGTGAGATTTAAGGATGGTACAGATGACCACGTGAAGCGGTAAGCCAGCCAAGATGGAGCTAATAAAAGTCTTCACCTGGATAACTTCTAGATGGTTGAAAAGTGCTGGGATTCTTCCAAAAACACAGAGCGGGAGAGGAAGAGTTTTGCCCACGAAAAGCTGCAAATATGAACCTTCTTGATAATTTTTTGAACTGAAAATTGCAATTTTTTCACAAGCAAATTACAACCCCCTCCCCGCTTTAAGCTTCTTGAGCAGGGTGCGGGGGTTGAGGCAGAGATTTCCAGAGGTCCCATCCAACCTAAAATCACCGTTGTGAACGTGAACAAGAAGATTTGCTGTAGAGCAGCTTTCTAAAAGAGATACCCAGCTCTCAGTGTCAAGTGTTGTTTTGTTTCCTTTCTCAAAACCAGCAAGCAGAAACACTCGTGGCGCTAAGTCTAAATGAGAAAAAACCGTTGTTGCATATTGACGCAAGTGTCAGCTCTTGTTTCTCTTCTTTTAAACTTGAAAGCCAAAGTCACATTTTAAGTCAAAACAGAGGAGAAATGCAAGGGATGCTGGAAGGAAACCAGCGTTTGGAACCACTATTTTGCTGTGCAAGGAGAAACCAGGGGGATAAAGATCCAGCCTTCCCTCCATCCTTTGGCTTGGTTTGCTGTGGAAAAGGGGTGAGCGCAGCCATCTCGTTCTGGCACAGGTTGAACTCACCCAAAGGCTGGCTGGGTTTGGGGTGCAACATCCACCACTGAGCAAACTAAGGTATTTTGTCCCCTCTGCATCCCTCTTGTTCTAGAGAGATGTGTCTGGGAGGATGGGATGCTGCTGTTGTCCTTTTCGCCTGGGCTAGAGCTGTAAAATGATGGAAGATTCATGGATTTTTTTATTTCATCAAATAATTTGTTTGGGGTGGGGAGTTATTAACAGTTTGGGGTGGGGGGTTATTAACATTTTAAGAGGTCCCTTACTGATGAATTTTCATCCCTCACTGCCTGACCTTTCTTGGTAGAACATGTGTCTCTGTCATGTCTGGAAAGTCCTGGTTTAGGGGGTGCAGCAAGAGAAGCGCAAGGACTTGGGGCTGACCCCACATCCACATGGTTGCTGAGTCCAAGGCTGTGGCTCTATTGTCATTTTACCCTTGTGGGTTATGAATCGAGCTGATGAAGCATGTTAAGTAGCCAGGAGAAACCACAGAGGCCAGGATTTTGTGCCTCCCAACCCATCTTGTCCCCCAACCCATCTTCACCACTACTCTTACATACCCTAAGATAACGGCACCCTGCTGCTTGATTTCTATCAAATCTGCCTAAAGGGTGGATGTTGCAGGGAGAGGAATGGCTTTTCTGCTAGATTTGCAAAAAAACCCCAGAGCTTCCAGGGGCAGAAGAATAAGCCCTTGGTAGACTCCAAGCACCTTTGATGGCCCAGGGCTTCCAGAGATGTTGTATCTGCAGGGAGGGTCTGGTGGCTTCCAGGAGGCCAAAATTGCTCCTTCACAAGCACAAACTCCATGTGCTGCCAATGTAGCTGTAATATACACAAAAAAAT
>NW_010412266.1:153488-157802 GCF_000710305.1 Buceros rhinoceros silvestris
ACCGGAAAGAATGAAAGCCGATGAGAACGTATGAGAGAAAAAAAAAACCCTAAAAAAGGAAAAAAAACAGCAAGATTTACATGAAATATAGAAGTTTTTAACATTTTGTCTCCCCCCGTAACTCCTCTGTGCTCCCTAGCTTTCCTTCCTTGCCCCACTGTGGCATCTCTTCCTTCCCTGTGCAATAAACAGAGATGGCTGGAAAACAAGAGATGGTTGGAAAACAAAGAGCTGGCTTTTTTTTTTTTTTTCTGCCACCTCTGCATTCCGACGGAGGTGGGATGCTCTGTGTATGTGTGTGTATGTGTGTGTGTGATGAAATCCGGGCCAAGCAGGCAGCATACAGAATTCAGCCACCCTCAGCAGTAAATACTAGCAGGAGCAGCAGGATTGAAAGCGCTGGCGGAGATGAGAAAAGAAAGGATGTGCGTAATTGCACACTCAAAATGCCACCTTCAATTGCGGCTGCAGATAAGCCAGCCTGTTCCCTGCTGCAGCCCCGCAGAGCACGGCCAGGGCACCGCCAGTTCGCGGGCACGGTCCTGCCTCAGGTAATGACGACTTCAAAAAAATCCATAATCAAATCAGCTTGTATAATATTTTTTTTTCGCTCCCAGAGAAAGCTCCAGCTTCTGGAATCCCAGGATTTGGCTTTTCTTTCACTGACCTCCTGCCTCTGTTCCTAGCTGCCTTTACACCCAGCAGAAGTGATGTCAAATATTGGTGCTTTTATGCAATTTTTACCCCGTGTCTGTTTTCCTGGTGAATCAGGTGAACTCATCAGCTGTGTAACAGTTCTCAGCAAACTGAACTGCCAGTCACATGCACAATTTCCACTTTTTTATTTTGGTTCTTCGGGGCTCCCTTCCCCTTTCCCCAGCAGAGCCTTTTTGCAGCACAAGGGCTGCAGTTTCCTCTCCTGCTCTTTCTTTTCCAACCCCAAATTTGGATGTGGCCCCAGGACTGCATTTGCACTTCAGCACAAGTTGTGTCAACAGAATAAAGAGCAAGGAGGGAAACTGAGGCTGGTTTGGGTGCATCCAGGACATCTCTGCAGCTAGCTGGGAGCTTCGCCTTCCCTGCCAGCCCGGTGGGTTTTGGCTCGGTCGTGGTTTTGGCTTGGCCATGAGTGACCTTCGTGTCACTGGAGCACAGTCACATCTCAGTCTCTCACCCTCTCCTTGCTGTGGAGTCATTTTTCTCCTCAATTTTAGCTTTGGGAGCTCTTTTATTTAGGACGGGCTTTCACCATGCTGCCAGCCCTCAGCCGGAGCCCAAGCTCTTGACTGATTTTCATCATCTCTCCACTGCCCTGAATTCACTGCAGGTGCCTTTCACCGCCCCCCCCCCGAAGCAAAAACCTGGGAAAATCTTGCAGTCTGTTGAGATGCAGCTTATACCCATCTTGGTGTTATTTGAAGCTGTGCCTTTGCGATAATGCTGCAAAATGCTGGTCAACACTTTTTGATAGTGGAATTTCTACCGGAAAACATATTCTTGTCAAAAACCGTCTTGGGATCAGGCTGATTGTGGTGATGTTTTTTTATATTAAAATATTGAAATGAGTTATTTCAACTGTCTCGCTTCACTTTCAAAGCAACAAAATATTTTGTAATGCCAGGGGAAAACATACTGCTTCAGTACTTTTCTTCGAGTGTTTATAGTTAAACCTTGGATTTAACAATATATTGGATTATAAAGTTGAGATTTCTGCCATGTTTCATTGGTAGTGAGATGGAACATTTTTATTTGACTGAACTAAACCAGTGTAACCTCAGAACAAAATATTTCCAGGTTGATTTTGTTCTGAAGAAAAATTTCAAATTCTTATATGTATTTTTGCAAATCCATTTCCAGATGTCGGGATTTTCAAGCAAAATAAAACACCGTTTTTACTACAAAATTCTTCACTGCACACTTAGACAACTGCCCCAACCGCCCCCCCACCCCCGCCAAATTCCACATTCCTTTGTGAGTTTTCCCCAGTCTTCTCTTAATTGCATATTTTTTAAAGAGGTTATTTTTTCACATGTGCACTTATGGATGGGAGAGTAGTCCACATGCAAATGTGATTATCGATCAGCAAATTGGTCAGTTGGGTATAAATGTGCCCCTGATCCTCGGGCATCTCTCTTGGTGCAGGTGGACCCTGCAGCCACTGCCTTGGGGGTCGCAGACACCAAAACCAGTGGGTACAAGAAAAAGGATTTATTGTGCCAGCTGATTCAAAGTTTTTCTGCATGGCAAAAAGAAAATTTTTTAAATTTTTTTATTTTTTCACAAGGGTCGTCTGTGCTTTTCTACAAACTACCTCTGTCCTAGGAGTTTTCCAGATGTGTGCTGATTATCACTGCTCGTGCAAAATGAAGATATTCAAGCCACGGTCAGAAAATAGCCTAGCACTTGGTAAGAGCTGAGCTAACCCTCGGTAAGAAAATAATGTCTGCTCGCAGGATCCTGCCTCCTAAATGAGGAGATGGAGCTTAAAGAAGGGAGCACCGGGAGATGACACTGGATTTCTGTCTTGCTCTGTGCTGTTACCCCCCACCCCTTTCTGGAGAAAGTCCTCTGAAACCAAAAGAGCTGAGGCAATAGAAAAGAAGAGCCTCGACACTCAATAATCGATTTGCACTATAATTATTTACCTCCTCGGCAGAGCAAACCCAAAGTCCCTTCCCAGGAGGGAGATGCTCGTGTGGCCACATCAGTGTGTCCACAACTGTGGGTGGGAAAAGAGCTTGGTGGGGTCAATGAAATGAGCTCCCCCCCCAATCAAGATATTATTTGAGTATAGGCAGAAACCAAACAGAAAATCCTGTGGAAAGGGCTGGCTGTGGTCAAATGCCAGAGCTCAAAAAAACTTTGGTTTTTCAGGGGAGAAAAACGTGAATTTATTCTTATGGCAGCTCATAACATTATTATTTCCGTGCAGGGTGTGGACCAGGTCATTTTCTATCTTCCTTCCTTAGGAACAAGGAAGAGACACTGATTTATACCATATTTTCCTTCACTTGTGATGCACAGGATTTACTATACATTTCCATGTGCGTGTTTATTATGGAGTATATGAATATGTGTGTAAAAAGAAGATCAGGGTTTTTCTGCAAGAATTTTGTGTTGTTGTTACAGAAATATTATATCTACTCACATTATCTTCCTGTGTCAGCACAGGGTTTAAAGGAAACCCTTTTTCTGGCAGTCTGGCAGTGAAAGTTCCTGTTTCTACAAACACTTCTGCACAAGTGTGGCTTTGATCAACTCATGAAGGGAGGTAGTACCATTTTACAGTCACTTCTCATTCATTTTTCCCCAGCCACAAAATATCGCACAATTTAAAAAGGCAAGAGAGAGGCTGGGGGCCTGAATATGTGCATCAGACACACACATGCCTATTTATACCTCCCGATCCATCGAGAGACACCCAGCTACACTGGTGTAAACTCAGGAACGAATCCATCAATGTCAGCACTTTCCCAACAGTATAAAGGCGATCGGGCTAAGCGCGAGCCCAGCCCCCTCTCAATCGCTCCGTCTGGATGTGCCCCTCGAAAGATACGCAGGAGCCAGAATTTTAAATCACCATTTGTATTATGTCAAGCCTGTTTAATGCACTCAGCGGCTCCATCGCAGCCCCACCTCGTATAAACGCCACATCATCCCTTTAAAATTCAAACTCTCTGATAAGTTTTATTTAAAGACGGAGCCCGTGTGTTCAACTGGAGCTTTTACCCAGGTGTCCGCAGCCTCGGCTTCTCTCTCCAGCCCTGCGTCCCCGTTGATGTGCTGATCAATTACTCATCAAATCTTAATGTGCGCTTTAACTCAACTGTGGCATCTTAATCAGAGCGTTGACTGCCGAGTGTCAGCCCCATCGACTTGGGGGAGCTGGGACAACTGAGCCCATCGACTGCCTGGTTGAAAAGAGCGTTTCAACTGGCCTGCCCTCACGTCTAGTGGATCAAATCTTAATGTGCGCTTTAACTCAACTGTGGCATCTTAATCAGAGCGTTGACTGCCGAGTGTCAGCCCCATCGACTTGGGGGAGCTGGGACAAATGAGCCCATCGACTGCCTGGTTGGAAAGAGCGTTTCCACGAGCCTGACCTGCCGTCTAGTGGCTGCACGAGAAGAGGACAAATGAAGACAGATGTTGCAGGGTGGAAGGGGTGGTAAAGACTCTTTGCAAGGTTGGGATGGTGACGGGTGAGCGAGGGCTGGATGCGGGCTGTGCGGTGCGATTCTCACCCCTTTGTCCCCCTGAGTCATAGGGTGGGGAGGCTTCCCGTCAGGATGGCTTCAGCCGGAGCACTGGTAG
>NW_010412266.1:157941-160491 GCF_000710305.1 Buceros rhinoceros silvestris
ACAGGATAGAGGGAGCGTGTGGGGGTCTGGACACCCGTGGGCAGGTTTGCAGACATGTGTGGGCTGGAACAGCCCAGCACAGGGTGGGTACTGCAGGATGTGTGGGTGCACAGGTTGGAAAAGCAGTTTATGGCATCAGGGTTTGTGTGTGTGGTCTCTGCAAGCCCCTATGATGTCTGCATGAGGGTCGTAGGCTGGAGGAGCAGTTTCTGTTTGCATGTACCCACTCAGAGCATGGAAGTCTCAGAGCATGTATGTTTGTGCCTGTGTGTGAGTGGAGGCTCCTGCCAGCATGTGCAGGACTGCAAAGGCCATATGCAGCGGTGGGTCCCTAGGAGAGGACAGACCCCAGGAGAGGCAGTGTCTGGGGCTGAGGACACAAGGCAGGGCTGGGTACATGGGACAGAGGGCAAACCTCTGTGCCATGGGGCCTCAACCCTCAGCTGAGACCCGGTGGCAGACCACAGCAAAGAGTCCAGCCTCTTTGGGACAGTTTCCACCATGCCTTGCAAGCTTTTTCTGGGTTTTCTAGCTTTTTTTCCCCCCCTTTCTCAATAGCATCAGTTGGAAAAGCTGCTTAAAGGAACAACAAAGAAAAAGCTGACACAGACCCGAGCCGGTGCGAGAGCAGGTCAGGATTGCTGCACTCCTCTGGGATGGCAGTGTTTGCATCCAAGCTTGTGTCTTGTTTTAACAAGCCCTGTGCTCTTCAGACACCTCTCCTATGAATCTGGAGGAGACCCATGACACACATTTGTGGGGAGTGGGACTACCAGGTTGCAGATCCAGCCCATCCATAGGAGCTGAGAGCACACCCTCTAACCAGGAGACATCAGGCTGTGCTGGCTCTTTGCCTGACCCTCTCCATTGGATACAGAATTAGCTGAGGGCAAAAATACTTTGAAGTCAGGTACTTCGGTTAAGTGCCGACAAGCAGGAGGGACATGTCTGGGATTCTGGGGTATGTAATGCCTGGAAGAAGGATTTATTACTTTTTTTTTTTTTTTTTAAGGCTAAGATGATCTGAGGGATGCTCTAGAGAGATCACAAGAGCTGTATTTCAGTCCAGAAGGTTTTATGGGATTAGGACAGCACCGTATGTGCTTCGCTGTCTCTTGTCTGGAGCTAAGCTAGTCCTGCAAGGTGTTTATTTTGGCTTGCCCAGCTGTACATGACCCATGCCTGTACCTCTGCACACACCATTCACAGCTGGTAGGTAACAGTCTTGCTCATCACTCTCATTTCTTCATTTACTTTTGCAACCCAGCTGAAGAGTGTGGCCAGGACTAAAGTCTCTCCAGTGCTCAGTTCCCCACCCCAAATCAATCCTTTGCCTTCCCCAGCACCAGGAGAGACTAGAGGGCCGAGGATGTCGATAGTGGCATATTCCTTTTCCACCCACTTGCCTCTCCATGGTCACAAAGCACCCTACAAAAGATGAAGCAACTTGTTAGTCACTGGTTTAAGCTGTCTCATGAGATTTTTCCTTGTGCCACTGAGGAAATGGTGGCAGCGTTTTGCTTGCGAAGATGCAGGATGCAAGATGCTGATGTGGGAGGGGAGAAAAGAGGGTTTTTTTAAAGCACCAGGATCCATTTCCAAGGCAGGCAGGGAGTTACGGCTCATGTAAGTTTTCTGCAGAGGAGAACAATGTGAACTTGGGGCCCACCAACAGCACAGAGACAGCACTGTCTGAGCACTCCAGGCGAGCCCAGAGCCTGGTAACAAACGTGCGATACCTCCTCTAACAAGCTCCCAGGCTCCAGTTAATCTTAGGCTCAGGGGTTTTCCAGAGCCTGTTGTCACTTCTCTGTTTAATAGCATTCAGTAGATCTCTTTTCCAAGAACGTGTGTGGCCTCCTCTTGAAACTATTAACTAAACCCACAACATCCACTGTCAAGCAGTCCCACAGCCCTATGACTGGATGCATGAGGAACATCTGCCTTTTGTTAAAACATCAGCTCCTAGATCTTGTTTATATGTAAATTTTAAAAATTAGTATTTTTATAAGGTCACTTTCTAGACCTAATTGTTTAATTGACCTGATTGTGAATAAGCACATTAAAATATGAATCTTACAGACTCCAAGACAGGTAGTCAAATAAAAAAAGAACTCAACATTTATTTCCACTTTGGAAACATTGCGGTTTTTTAGGTAAATTCCTGATTTGGATGACTCTGTCACTGATTTGGGGGCTGTTGGTAGGGCCGTCAGGACTGCAGAAGGCTGCACGGTGATGATTTACCTTCATCCCAAACTGCCAGCATTTACAGACACATCAAACCGGCTAAATGCACACGATGCTGATTCAGGAGTTAAGGGAGGGGGGCGAGAAGGAGCCGTCAGTCAATGTAGCATCATCTCAAGGAAATGTAAAGAAAAACCCTTCAGATTTGGAAAGATGATTATTGAACAAGGCCTGTCACATTGTCAATGAGTCCTTCCAGCGTCTCTTGGCGCCCCTGGGATATTGGGGCAGGGACTTAGTGTTAAAAGCTTTCCAGCTTTCCTGGGACCTGTGTTTCTCTGTTTACAGGCCACCTGCCCC
>NW_010412266.1:160595-166688 GCF_000710305.1 Buceros rhinoceros silvestris
CACAACCCCCTCCCCCCCTCTCCCCGCCCCTTCACTTGGAAGACTGGAGATTCATGGTGGTCTTTCTCTTTTTGTTACAATGCACATGCGAAAGCTATGAGCAACTCTGGGCGGAACTTGGAACATGCCATAGAGCAGAAGAGTAGCCAAGATCCAGCCTTTGTGAACCAGATGATGATCACACTTGGAGTAGGAGAAAAAACCCAGTGATGCTGCCCAAAATGTCCTAGGCTGGTATCTAGGTACCATTTAAACCATGTTTCAGCCTTCTTTTGAGTCTCACACCCATTAGGGACTGCTTGGTTAGAGGGCAGCCGTCACCAAAGCGAAACACAGAGGCTCACTGTTGTGTTGACCAGCATCTTGGAGTGATGTCAGCACAAAGATGTGGCCCAGAGGCTCAGATCCTGCTAACCAGGGAAAAAGAGACTGGACAAGACCTCTCGAAGCAAAGGCAGGTTATACCAGCAATCTCAGGGGTAAAAAACATCCCTTCTCCTGTTTTTGTAGTGGGAAGGCTCACAGGGAATGGCCATGATGTCACCTGGGTTCTCAATGGCTACCAGTTGCAGCAGGGGATATTCTAATTGGATGTTAAAAAAACCCCAAACCCGAAGCTCCATGAGAGGTGGTGGAGTCCCCGTTGCTGGTGAACTGAACTGACTAGGTCTTCAAGGTTCTCTTTTCGGACTCCAATGCACTTCATTTGGCCTCTTGTCCAGAATATGTAGATTCAGGAGGAAAGTCTCAAATTTTCTTCCAGAGATGTTCTTTATGAAGCTCTGAGACTCCGTGGCTCAGCTAAGTCTGAAGATGAGACATCAAGTTGGAGAAAATTATTAACAGAGAAAAAACATCTGCTTCGAGGAAGGATTTCAGTCCCCCTCAATGGGTGGATATGGAGAGCCTTCTCTTGGGACAAGATGACATGCAACTGAGAAAAAGTAGGATGAAACTGGGGAAATGGCACAAGCGCCCGTTCCTTGGAAGAACAGTCCAAGCAGAACAGTAACGCAAGTAATGCAGAACAGCAATTCCTCTGCTCTAAAGACTGTCCCTGTTCAAAATGGAAAGGGAAGACACAAACCCCAGAACAAGAGAAGCCACATCACACAATGATGAACTGCCCCTGTAAGCACCACATTTCTCCAGCTCTTCTGATAAATGGGCCCCTCGGACTCAGCTTGACCAGAGACGTGCAGGCAGATGAATGTCTCCCAACCCCAGCCAAAGAGTTAATCTCCTCTTGCTATAGATCTGGAGGCTTCCGGCAGCAGTGAAGGATAAGTGCACTCAGCAGGGTCCCAGACTGGCTGGTGTGGAGGGGAGGCACTCAGGATGGCCCCGTGGGAAAGCAGCAATGGGTTTTGAAAGAATCCAAGTGGTCAACACAAAATACCTTTCCCATGGGATGGGCCTGCATGCTTCATCCACCCTCACCCGAGGAGACCTCCTGGCTTACAGCCTAGAAGAAAGCAGATAAGGGAAAGGGTGGGGAAGTGCTGACTGTCTTCATAAGGCCCTGTGCAGCTGAGCTATCCATACCTCCATAAGCGATGAGGTTTAAACAGCCATGGCTTCTGAGTAACCTCCTTATATCCACCCATCTTGTCTCCATGCTCAGGAGAGGAAGCGAGAGATTAGGCTCTTGGCTGTGAAATGGAGACACAATGCACATCACGGGGCTGGGTTTTCATCTCACGTGGAAACCAAGTTCTTGGCTACGTTAGAGATGAGAATATGGAATGCTTCAAGGAGGATACTACAAACCTCTTGCCGTTTATATAACAAGTTGCCTGTTGTTTCTTCTAGCCCCTCTGGTTAGGTTGGCAAGAAATCTGTACAAAATTTGAGCTTAAGTAAGCTTGGCCCAAATCTCTGTGCAAACCTGAGCGTAATTAACATGTCCAGTGTCAAAGAAAGTGTTTGTGGCAGAGCTGGAAAAAGAACCTGGGTATTTGAATGCTGGTATTTTGCGGACCAAATTCCTACCCCAAGTATCCTGCCTCCATGCTTCTTTTTTTCCACACAGGGAGCAGCTGGTGAGGGGAATTGTCCTCTGGAATCGGACAGCCAAATGCCTGCTTTGCGCAGGTATAAATAGTTGCACGATAGCAGTGGGAAGTCGGGACTCCAAGGGAAGTGTGGAGACAGGTTGTCATTCTGCAGACAGTTCAAAAGCACCTCGTTTTTGTAAAAAAAAAAAAAAAAAAGCATGATTTCTGCTCTCTTGCTTTTGCAAAGAAAAAATTCAATTTTCTTCCCTCTGTTCAGGTGTTTTCTTTTCACCTAAGCTGAAAAGTGCCTTGCATTGACAGTACAAGTCTGTTGGGTCTGGACAAACACAGTGCTGGTAGCTAGAGAGGTGCAGTAAATTATCAGACCTTGTTCGTTAGAACATGAGCTGCATTAGTAAATCTGCAAGCTTTCTTTCATAGCTTTCCCCCCCGCATCCATCAAGCTCACCCTCTGGACTGATGGTAATTCAGATGCTTCCTCCTGTTTGCTTTGCCCATCACTGACACCCCTTCACATTGTTCATCCTCCTCTCTTGCCTTTTAGCTGGTTCATTACCTTGAACAGGTCAGAGGGACATTGTGGGGTGTGTTTTAACAGCAGCAAAATTCACAAGATGCTGGTTATTCCCCACTTCATCTCCTTGCAGGTAAACCATCAATTTCAGCAGCAGGGACTTCAGGAACTCACATCAGCTCACGCACCCACGTGCCCCCATGAATGCACACTCAAACCTTCAAGCTGCTGCAATTAACAGGACAGCTTTTAATTGGCAATTACAATTCCATTAAGCTGGGCTGGCAGATCATTTGCTCTGTCAAGAGAGCCTTGAGGCAGGGAAGATTAGTGGCTGGCAGGATCCGGGTTCCTGTGCTGGAGTTGTGGAGGAAAAGACAGGTAACAGCTGTGCTTTCTCAGCTGGGAAAGGTGGGAGGGAGACTTGCACTTGCTTGAAACCCACTTGCCTTCCTCACCCAGGGGAGCTGCATCCCACTAGAGCCCTTGGAAGGAAAGCTCAGCAGCACCAGGAGTAAGGGAGGTAGAATCACAGCAAGGTCCATGATGCAGAATGAAAACGCCTATGGTCAAAGCCTGGAGCTTCTGGTTGGAAGGCGAATAGTACAAGTGGCTGGCGAAAACACCGTGGCTCCAAGGGAAGTCCATTGCTTGAAGGTTTGTAAGGTCTGGATATAACATCTGGGCACTGCTGTTCCATCAGCACCTTCAGGACATGGAAAATTTATTGAAGGATGTTGTTCAAGAACTATCCCAGCTCTATTCTTGACTCTTCAGCAGACCATGGGTGAGGTGTTTAACCTCTGTGGAGTGACCTGCACCGATGGGAATTTCATGATCACCTTTGCAGAGCACTCTGAGATCCCAGTGTGTCACGGTTCCCAAGCCAGGGTTTGCACACAGATTCCTGGTTTGCAGGACCCTGACACTTGTCCTACCATGTTCCATGGATCCCTCTGTGAGCATTCTGCCGCGCAGACCCACGCTTTCCTGGATCTCCCTCACCAGCAGGCCCAGCATGCTAGAAACATGCTTAGTGTGTCATAGAATCACAGGATAGTTTAGGTTGGAAAAGACCTTTGAGATCATCGAGTCCAATCATTACCCCAGCACTGCCAAGTCACCACCAAACCATGTCCCTCAGCAGCACATCGGTATGTCTTTTAAACCCCTCCAGGGATGGGGACTCCACCACTGCCCCAGGCAGCTCGTTTCAGAGCTTGACCACCCTTTTGATAAAGAAACATTTCCTAATATCCAGTTTGTCATGATCCAGCTGTCATGATCCAGCTCATGTGTCAGGCATAATGGTCTCCGGGTATTTGAAGGGTTGACTTGGAGTCTGGTTCAAAATGCTTTGGAATTTCTCTTTAATGAGAAATATTCTTACTTGTATATCTATGTACTGTCAATATTCCCTTGCTTAAGGGTTCTTTTCATACAGATAACATGTGAAAACCCAGCTGTGATAACATCATAGCAGGTCAGATGAATATTGCCCATCCAGTGATCACCAGAGACTCCCCACCACCTGGGGGAGGCCAGAGGGCAGTCCCAATCCAACCACACCTTTTAAGGAAGAGCCCTGATTTGGGGAAGCAGAACCATGCTTAAAGCTGGGGTTTAGGGTTTTCAGACAAAGGCCATCTTAATGTGGTGACTCGAGAGGGTTCATGGCATGGCTGGAAGGAGAAAACAGTTTCTGTCCTGGCAGAATTCGTTGCCAGTTTGTAAGAGGCAGACAGAAAGCTGTTGTTTGTGTGTGTTGTTCTGCCTGTTGGCCATCCCCAGCCCCCCTAAGCTCCTTTGATCAGGAATGACAGAAAAACAGTGCTGTTAAATAACTAGTTTCCTGAAAAATTTGTGGAAACACATAGCTGGGTAAAAGAGATGACAGTGCCTCCATGGAGGTAAAGGCCACACAGACTCCATGCAAAGAGGCGATGGAGTGAAGGAGGTTGGAAAGCAGAGGGACATCTATGGGCACATGGATGTTTCAGACTCCAGCAGAATGCAAAAGACCAAAGAAAATGTTGGCCACACTGCTGCGGGACCGTCCGTCAATAAGTGACTCACTCCACAAAGGCCGCTTCGTCCTGGAGCCTCTGGGCACCGTTTGCCAGCTTGTGTGCAGCCCCACTTTGGCAGATTTGGGATCCATTTAGTGCATCAGCTACTTGTTGTCTCTGTCTGAGCTCTCAGCAGTCTGTCTCCATCCTGCCACTCATCTCTCATTCACAGCCAGAAGACCAGTTCTCTTCTCCCATCAACCCAAGAGTGCAGATGCTATTGCTCCCTTAGCAGATTTTTATGCAGACAGATTGATGCGTTATCTGACTTGAAAGAAACTTCCCATGAACTTCTACAAAGTGACCTCTTCATTTTCTTTTCAGTCCCAGCATAAAATTCTCCTTTGATGAGATGTTTAGAGACTCTCCTGATTATTTGTGGGATATATGGTCTCTACACTATCCATTTTTATGCCATTGCTTTGGACAGTCCCGCTGTCCATATCTATTGAAAGCTTTTTAGGGCCAGACCCCCCATCCTCCATTTCTTATTTGTTCTCAACACGGGTGTTGCTCTGTAATGGGATGCTCTCATGCTTATATACAAATAAATAACGTAAGCAACGATTTTCTCTACTGCTGGCAGATCTAACTCTATAGATGGATGGGAAGAAGAGCTATTGAGCAAGAATTCCATTTTAATACCTCATTCGATAGTTCTTGGTGTCTCTCATGCTTCCTCACCTCTCAGACACACAATTGTATGTTACCAAACCTCTGACAATATAAGAATATGCAGATACTATTGACTTCTGCTATGGTCGGTTTCGAGATTTATTGACCTGAGAAGGGAATATTGACCTGAGATGAAACAGAGGTCAATGCGTGGATCTCAGGGGAGCATAAATTTCAAAATTGACCCACCAACCAGAAGTCAATAAATGAATGGTTAATATAAACATTGTCTTACAAAAATTAATTCTCGGTGACATGGGTCCGCATGCAATTTTTATTGTGAAATATGGGAGGCGATATTGGTTGCTGTGTCTGAAGAATGTGAGTCAGTGTCTGATTATGGAGACTAATGAAACTGCTGGGAATGGGGGAAAAGGGATTGGACATGATTATAATTTAATCTCCAGTTAGTAATGGTGTGGCTTCTTCTTAGCAGGAGTGGGGTTGTAAAGATAATTCTGGAGTGTGCTAGGCAGGATGTTTGAGCCTCAGGGAGCAAGTTTACAGAAGGTGGCAGCTCATGACATCAGTTCTCCTGCATTGGGGCTCTTCACAGATCTTCGCAAAGCTAATGGGGGATCCTTTACTCCTTTCAGTGGACTGGAACGGAGATCCTGATTTGCAGTCTGGCGTTTGTCAATTTATACAGTCTTCAGTTAAAGCGGGCTATGGAGAAAAAACACATTTCGGGTCTCTTGATATCATTTGTGATGTGTGGGGACCATCATGGGAGTGGAGGTCCTGGGACCTGCAGGGCTTTATGTCCTCAGGTACACTCCTGCAGTCTTTTTTTTCTAACTGTGACTTCCCTACAACC
>NW_010412266.1:166783-179086 GCF_000710305.1 Buceros rhinoceros silvestris
CTACATCCCATGTTTTAATCGATATCCACATGGAACTTCCATGTGAGTATTTGCAAGTAGTTTTTGTTGTTCATAAATGACTTGCAAATTTTGGAAGGGTTTAAAAGCATCCGTAGTGGGAGAACTATTGATTTTATTTCCTCACCTTCTTCCACTCCATCAGACCATGGTCTCATAGCTCTGTCTGTGAGTTGGCAGTTCTTCAGCCCATGCTATAGAGAACAAAATGGCAACTCATTACCTGAGTAACCACACTTTTGAGTTCTGGAATGTTGATAGATTTGGTCACAAAGGACAAATTTCAGAGCATTTGAAAAAGACATGAGAACTGGAACTACATTAGGGGGTTTTGGTGATCTTCTTTCTTTGGCTTTCTTTAGAGTGATCACTTCATTGCCATTCTTTACAGCCTGATACTGTCTATAGCCACCAGATTTGGTATCTCATTGTACTGGGGTTGTGTTAGTCTCAAATCAAAATTAAGATCAGTAGGAATAAACACAAATGCGTAGAAACCAACAGAGATCAGAATCTAGGGCAATTTCTGTGAAGATCAGTGCTAGTGGGAGAGAAATCAATGGTGATACTTGTCTGCTCTGGTACTGAGGATGAGTTTCATCTGACTCATCTAGATACCTACAGTGTAGATATCTCAGATCCCCCTCCAGGACTCCCATTCTTGGCAGGCCCCGGCCGCCCCGTGCCCGGGTCTGTGATGTCTGGAGGTAGAGCAGCGACTCTTTCACGGGCACCCCCTTGCCGTGGGGAAGGAGCTTGCATGCCCTTGTGAGGCTGAGAGCTGTGCTGGTGGTGGCATGTGCCTCCGGTGGGGTCTCCCAGGCCAGACAGGTCTCAACTGAAGGGTCAGACAAAGTGTGTCCACAGGCAGCATGGGCTCACTAGCCTTCGGGCAGCCATCCTAGGAGAAGGACAACTCTGACTCCAAACCTGGGCAGATGGAGATCCTTTAGCCCTGTAAGGCATCCATCATCTAAGAGAAGGATACTCGAACCAAACCTATGACCTGAGGACTTCACTGTCACCGTCCAAGCTCACTGGGCCCTGGCAGATGAACCTCAGGTGTAAAGGGTGGAGCCAGTTCCGCGCACGCTGCGCCTCACCTAAAAAATCCACCGCGCAGGATCGAAGGGTGCACTCATCGCTTGCAGTGAGCGTGGGAAAAGCCCTTCCCAGATCTTCGTTCGCAAAGCCAAGCCATGATGAGATGTCTCAGATGTTTCCCTCAAAGCTAATTTGACTTATTTTCTCTTTGTAGTTAATGGAGAGAAAACTGGCACTTTGACGAGGTGGCTTGTCCCACTTGAATGATCAAATAAATTAGACCTGAGATGTGCCTGTTTCTGAATCACTAAAGCCATTCAGGTTTACAAAACCACAAGGTCATTTCTCACAGCAGAGAAAGCTGAGAGTTAGACAGGAAACACTGCCTTTGGGATCCAAATCTCACTGTCATCGGAGGGGTCTCTCCATGGAGAGATTTCAGGTCAAACAGTGACCAAAACTATAGTAATCCCAGCACCTTCTAGTCTCTCCTTTGCCCAGTCTGGAGCTGTCCTGGCAATGTCTCTGCATTCCACTCCACACTTGGCCATCCACCTAATCACTGTTTCATATGGAGATCTCTGGAGACTCTCAATGCAAAGTGATGTCAGGTCTGAGGCCTTCCAGGTCTGCAGTGCACAGCCAAATTGAACTCATCCATCTTGGCTTTAAATCACTGTCCAAACTGAACTTCTTTCAAATGTTTAAACCACTCCAAGGATTTGAATTGCAGGGCATATTTAAGAGTGACTTAAATTATTAAAGCCCTTAATGTTGGGGGTTTTTTTTTTAAGATGCATTTTGGAGCTGTCAAGTGAACAATCTTAAATGACAGATTGATGAATTCATTGTCCCTTACCACATCTTCAGGAGGAGAGGGGAATATGGCTCCTAGTGAAACCAGCTTTGCTAACAGAGATAGAAGTTTCTTTCCTCTTCTCATCCTTTTGCGTCATTATCACTCTTCTGCTGCATGCATAAACAGCACAACAGAGTTTATGTCAACCATGTCAATTCTAACTCAGCTGGCTGCTGCTGAGGATTGACCCTGGGTAGGGCTTATGTTCTGGTGATAGGAACTCTTTTTCAGTAGGACCCCCAGGGAAACTGCCCTCAGGGATGAGGGGGCAGAACAGAGCTGGTAGATCTTTAAGGACATTTTCTATAGAATGTAAAAGCTGTCTATCCCCAGGTGTAAGAAACCTTGCAAAGAAGGAAAGAGATCAGCATGGCTGAGTTGAGACCTTCTGGGAGAACTGAAGGGCAAGAAGGAACTGCATAGGCAGTGGAAGCAGGGACATGCTGCTTCCCAGGTATGCTGGGAAAAGTAGAGGGACACTGCCTGGATGGGTAGGGATAGGGTCAGGAAAGACAATGTGCGGCTGGAGCTGAACTTAACAAGGGATGCAAAGAATAGTAATAAAGGCTTCTACAGGTCTGTCAGCCGGGAAAGGAAGGTCAAGGAAAGTGTAACCCACTGATGAGCAAGACTGGCAAACTAGTGACAACAGATGAGGAGACATATCCTGGGCTGCATCCTCAGCAGTGTGGGCTGCGGAATAAGGGAGGGGATCCTGCACCTCTGCTCTGGGACCCCCCTGCAGGGCTGGCTCCAGCTCGGGGCTCCTCAGCACAGCAGAGACACGGAGCTGCTGCAGCAGGGCCAGAGGAGCCCCAGGAGTGCTGGGAGGGTGGAAGCCCTGTGCTGGGAGGGCAGGGGAGAGAGTTGGGGTGTTGAGCCTGGAGAAGGGAGACTTATTGTAGCCTTTCACTATTTAAGGGGGCCTGTAAGAAAGATGGGGAGGGACTTTTTACCAGAGCCTCTTGCGATGGTTTCAAACTAATTGGGAAGGTTCAGACTAGATCTAATGAATTTTTTTTTTTTACAATGGGGGTGGTGAAACACTGGCGCAGGTTGCCCCGAAAGGTGGGAGAAACCCCACCCCTGGAAACATCCCAGGTCAGGTTGGGCCTTGGAGTTTTGAGCAAATTGCTCTAGTTGCAGAAGTCCCTGCTCACTGCAGGGAGTTGGACTGGATGATCTTCGAAGGTCCCTTCCAACCCAAACTATTCTATGATTCTACGATTCTATGATTCATAAATCAAGTGTTCATTCTGACAGAGAATGCCTGCTCTGTCAGGCAAACAGCTCTTCTCCACCAATGTAAAACCAAGTTCAGATCCACACACAAACATCATATCCTCAGACGTTGTCTTGGCCCTCATGGACTGTTCCTCCTGTGTGCAAGAGACTGGTCATATACTAGAAGTATTGAAAAGAACCTGAGGGGGCTGTATGAGGATTTGTGTGGGGACTGTAGATATAAAAATTATTTCTCTGGCTTACAGTTCAATTGCTTATTGTCTTCAGCCTCTTCTCTGAGGTCTACCAGTCTGGGCTGGACATCTTCTCCTATGAGTGAATTATAATGTGTTGGGAATATTCCTCATTCCTCTTTGCATAGAAAGTAGGAGAGCAAAGGTCCCTGAGAGCACACTGGTGCTGGTAAATTTGAGAGTTCCTGGGAGTGTTTCCAGCACTGGGACCCCACTGTCAAACCGGTTAGTTATTAGAAGAGTCCTGGACATACTAATGACCCAGAAAAACTAGCCCCTTCTCAGATGCTTCCCAGGAATGAGGAATCATGACCAGCCACTGGCCATTATCACCATGCAGTTGTGGACATCTTGTTTGAAGGGTAAGGGATTTTAACAGTGTGGCTGTGGGTTGTTCAGTGCTGGCTCTCCTCAGGGGCAGAGGACAGTCCAGGCACGTTTAATGTATAGGAGTAGTCTTAAAGTCTGGGCAAAGCCCCAGTTTGTTTCGTTTTTTTGCAAATCTCAGCTCCCAGTAAAGAAGCCTCTTCACGAGCAGAGCTGCCTTCCGCAGCCTTCTGGAAATAACGAACAGCAGAAAGATCAAAAATCCCGGAGGGATGGTGGAGCTTCAGCACTAATGTATATGGAAAGTTATGCTCATTTCTGGGCTTCTTCTTACCAGACAGATATTGTCAAATGGCAGGGAGTTCATATAAGAACAACCGACAAATGACTGAGGGCTGGAAGGATTGATTTACAAGGGCAAGATGAAAAGAGCTGAATCAGTACAGCAGTGATCAAGACGCGATGTGACATCTCCCTAAGTATCTGAAGGGCGTAAACACCGAGAAACAGCATCTTTGTGGGAAATGTCTTGTGTCTGCTTAACCGCCTGATTCATTCAGACCTACTTACTGTCTATTAAGGAAGTGCCACTTGATCATTATCAGAGTATTTAGGAGGGGCTAATGGCTTTAATAAAGTGTGAATTGCAAAGGCAAAGAGCAGAGGAATCAAAGCCCTGTCCCTCTCAGGTGAAAGAAACACAGCACCATTTTTTTTTCATGGATCCACATTCTGGGATGAAGTCATGTGCCTGCAAGCCAGTTCGTTAACAGAGAACTGAGGAGAAGCTCTCTAATATGTGGTATGTCCTACAGTGGAGCGCTTAATTCTTCTAATTATCTGTAAATGCCAAAGTTTATCATTTGTACTCCAAATTCACAATAAAGCAGGGACTTGCCTGTAGGAAGTTGCTAGGTCTCAGCTGAGGAACTTGCTAGGTCTCAGCTGACACCCCTCTCCCTTCTAGCTGGGGCGAGGGGTGGGGATTCACAAGGGTGGAGTTAACCTTTCCTAATTTTAAGCACTCATCAATCCATTAACATGTTCTTGGTTTGAGTTTTCAGTGGATGTCAAGGTGTGAGTTGTCTCATCCTAGAGCGAACGCCTACCTGGGTCAGAGGAGGCCTGGCCATATTTCATTGACTCTCCTAGAAGTTCAGACAACCAGCTTTCATGTGGGCACTTATATTTCCCAAAATTAAGAAAGACTGTCTCCACCCTTGCCAACTGGTCCATGTACAAGGTGGATAGACTTTCTCCAGCAAAAGGAATCCTTCTTTTCTCTGGATCACACAGCTCCTGCTGTTGAAAGCCACAAATCAAACCTCACTTTAGTGCATCTTCCCTTGGAATACGAGGAATCAGTGAAATCAGCAATGGGGACTAACACTGGCTGCTGTGAGAAGGGTTGATACCGGGGTTGTGCCCTCTGATAAGCCCATGGATTGTGCTGGATCCTTTAATAGCAAGCAGAGGGTGCTAATTCCCTCTGGAGGTGAAGCTCATCTCTTTATTTTTCCTACTCTATCCTTAGCTCGCCCCCAGGCTTTAAAGAGAAGCCACCTGGCTGTGCTCCTCTCCTGCACCTGCTTTCCCCTGGATTACATATCATCTGAAGCCGAGACATAAGTAACTTAAGAATGTTCCCTAATGGAGACTGTGCTGCCCTTATCTCCTCACGACAGAGGCAGGCGAGTGTGTGAAATGCAACCCCCCGCTTGCCGCCAGCACGGGCTGGCCCTTCGTGCCTGCATGGAGCAGGGCTGGTGTTGTGCGGCCAGAAGGAGACTGCTGACAGACACAGGAGCCAAGGGCATCCCAATTTGGAGCTGTCTCCAGCTTTTAAAAGACTGCGAACGGATAGTGGGTCCCTCAGGCTCGTATCATAGGAAGATGGAGTCTCCTGTTACTTTTGCCCAGAGCCATGTTCCAGCCCACGATCTCTCCTAGAGGACACTCAGCTCATTGATGAGATAATCCGTTGCTGTTGCAGGGCCAGCTGCATGCAAAGTCAGAGAATTTGTATAGTCTTGGGATCTCATATACCCTGATCTTCTTTGGGACAAAGTCTAGAGAGTTTTCTCCACTGCAGGGCAGAGGTGCATGACTTGTCCACTTTCCCACACATCAACACATTTTGAAGTAAAAGTCTCCTCACTTAGTTCTGAGTCATTGAGAACTAATGTCCTAAAACTCACTATGTGTCCTCAGGCATATCATGTATCTTGCCTGTACCTCAGTTTTTTGGTGATGTAGGGAATTATCCTGTGAAGGCTGAATTACACCTATTGCCACAGGAATTGTTTAACCATGACTTCCTTTCAAAAAAAACCTGTAGGCTCCCTTTCTAAAAAGCTGGTTTCAAGCTCACTAAAAGCAAAGAGTCTCAGAGGCTGAACTGGTCTTTGAATCAAGCCTTAGAAAAGGTAACTTGGCCTTCTCCAAGCTTATAACTGAAAAGCAGATGAGCTACACTCCCTTGGTGAGTTTCCTGCTCCTCAGCAATGTACTATTAAGCTTACCATGAGACTGCTTCTGTTTACATTCCCACGACGAATCTCTGAGACTCTGGACTCTACGAATGCAGAGAGAGGCTCTGAAAACCCACTGCCCCAGACCTCCTTCTTACCATAGCTTGGCTGAGAAACTGTCAGTTGGAAGCTTAAGGAGCTGAGATGTCTTCTCCAGAACCTATGCACAAGGTAATGCTCTGATCCATCCAAACCCAGGGCCCAGCCTTGTGCGCTCAGACGGATGGGATCCCTCATGGGGCTGGGGAGCTGAGCCCGCGGGCAGCGCTCAGCACCACGGACAGAGGCAGGAGCAGACCCGGCGCGGGCAAAGCCAAGACTGGGTGTGGGAGCGAGAGCGGAGACCCCCAACCTCTTCTGTGTCACAAAGCGAGATGGCAAGAAGCATCTGAATCCTGAAATACAGCCAGGGTGGGCGATCATCCCCCCCTCCTCATCAACAGTTTCCTCTGGGACTTTGAAGGAGTGAGTGGCAAGCCTGTGTGACCACCAAGAGTGAAGGCTGGGGGTAGGATGCTGGTTTGAGAGGTTCAGCTTGGAGCAGCTCATATGTTCCAGAGAAAGGATGAGGCTTCATGCTTAAACCTCACTGTGAATCTGACAATCCATCTTCCCTGCCCTCATCCATCCATTCATCTGTCCATCACTGTAGATCACCTAATGTTCTCTCTATCCATTCCTTACTAACTCATGAGCTTGTCTTTGCAGAAGCTGTTTTTAGGGCATATTGGCCCTGGACTCAGCCTCAGTAGAGTTATTACTGTAACATGAAAGCCAGATTCTTCCTGGTCCCATCCCACTACTCTCCTGCCTGTCTGATGCACTACAGAACCACTCAAATTTCCACCTAATCAGTCCTGTTCTAACTCATTTCTGCCCACTCTTCAGGCTCAGCCAGTGGGACTGCAGAAAGAGACCTTTCTGCCAGGCTGAGACCTGTGCCTGCTACCGGTGCTGTTCCATTCTCCCCTCATCTTAGCTCAGCCTGATAGTCCACTAAAAACTTCCTTTCTCTCCCTTTCTTCCTCCTGTCACCCTCACCATGCATCACCCTTTCCCATGCTGTTCATGCTGAGGGACAGGAGTGTGAGAGATGCTGAGAACGAGACGATGTAAACGCTCAGTATCTCTACTCCTTGGAATCACATTGCTGACCTCAATACCAAATTTCTCTTGCTAATTTTACTGCAAGCAGTGTGGCTGCAGCCCCTCTAGATGTGAGGGGAAGTTGCATCGCCAGCACCTGTCGAACACCAGCCCAGCACTGGTATATAATTTAATGGTCACTATGGGGAGAAAGGTATAGGCTTCCCCCCACCCCCTTTTTTCCTTTAACGGAACATTATCTGAACAAACGTACTCCAAAACTGCTGAAGCGCAGGCAAATAATGACACGAGAGCAGGAGCCAGGCATTAAAAATTCATGTCGGCGAATATTAAAACTTTTTACTTCATCATGTCAAGGCACCAGGCAAATGCAAACAAATGAGACCCACTGAGCGCTTCCTGCATGGGCCAAGACAGAGACGAGCCACTCACACGGCTGGGGAGAGACCTGCATTGCGGTCCCTGTCTCTCCTGAGATGTCAGGCTCAGAGGGGGACAGGGGAGCCGACGGGGTAGTTAATTGCTTGGTGTCTCTAAATGAGCTCTGTAAACTGACAACTCTGAGGAAGGAAGCTCACTGCACGAGCTATGGGGTGGGTACGTGGTGGCCGGGAGCAGCCCCATCCCTTCCCACATGCTGTGCTGTCAAAACTCCTGAAATGGGGGAACATCTGGTGGGGGTAGACTCCAACCCCCTTGTTTATTTGGTCCTGTCTTTACTAATTAAGGCACCAGCCCCCGTCTGCTGCGTGCTGTGCTCTTGACAACAGCTGGTTCACCAGGGGTTGGGTTGTGATGATACCCAGCAAACTCAAATCACGGAGCTCTCTATGTAACCCTGGAGGAGATGACTCCACAGGCTGGTGTTTGCAGGCAGGGTGGGCCACCATGGGAAGAGTTTGAACCCCCTCCTGCAGGGCATTTTGTTGAAGAGGGAGAGGTTCCCCAGGAGGTTGAGCACAACCAACCACTTCTCCCCTAAAATTGGTCCCAAGGATCTGAGCTCTTGCATACCCGCTGCAGATACCAGAGCCCTGTTTGACCCTTTTCTCCTGCTATTTATGGCCCAGCTCACTTCAGCAGAGCTAAAGATCGGTGCCTGAGTTCCCTGGGGAGCTAGTGGAAGGATGGTCCAACTTCAGACTGCGATGATACACCTGCATCATTTAGAAAGAGGCGGTGTAACATGAAAACAACCTTACTCAAACCAAACGGTGATTTCACTGGCCAAATTTTCGAGGTAAGGCATGAATCAGGCTGAGTAAAGTTGGTGGAAAGAGCTCTCCAATTAATCTGTTCCAGCACCATCTATCACTAATTAGGTAATAATCCCTCTTAGGCCATACACACTTGTAGTGCACCCTGTTTACTTAATGACTCCTGCGATCCCCTTAACACAATTGCTGGTAATAAGCAGCTGATGAAGAAAAGGATTGGACTGGTAATCTCTTGCTGTGTGATGCTTTATTGGAAGTGCACTGAGCATCACGTTCTGATTTTTAATAGATAACTTCTCTAAGTAATTGATTAATCATAAACTCACAGAATGCAAGAGCCAGAGATAATTTTATGGCACCTAAAAAAAGGAAAGGATCTGGATGATGTAATAACTAGCAATCTAGAGGCAAATAAAGGAGGGGAATGTTTGATTAAACATTCAATATATTTTTATCGCTTTGTGTGTTATGGAACTGCCTTCATTGGTTTATTGTGTGGGAAGTAACATCATAATAACAGCCAAGGCAGGTGTTCACAGAGCCAGATGCATCTTCTGTGAGTAGGGTGCAAGGCTGGCAAGATGGTCAGAGGAGTGATTACGAAGATAGTTTTAAATCACTCTGCCTCTGTGGCCTAGATAAGCTGTGAAAAATGGGGCCTACAGCAGAATGTGGTGCTGTCACCCCAGGGGTAACATTTCAATGCCTGGCTCCTAATGGTGGTGTCCCCAGCCCAGAGGTAGGCAGCTGGGTGCCCTGCAGAGTGTCCTTTACCAAGGTTTCCTGAGTATTGCCAACGAGTATTAAATCACAGAATCACAGAACGTTTTGGGGTTGGAAGCAACCTTAAAGATCATCTAGTTTTGAACTCCTGCTATGGGCAGGAACACCTTCCACTAGACCAGAACCCCACAAGGTCCAACCTGGCCTTGAATACTTCCAGTGATGGGGCATCCACAACTTCTCTGGGCAACCTGGGCTGGTGTCTCATCACCCTCACAGTGAAGAATTTCTTCCTTATATCTAATCTGAATCTCCCCTCCTACAGTTTAAAGCTGTTACCTCTCGTTTTATCACTGCAAACCCTGGTCAAGAACCCCTCCCCAGCTTTCCTGAAAGAAAAAAGTGCTGAAAGGCCCCACTAAGGTCTCCCTGGAGCCTTCTCTTCTCCAGGCTGAACACCCCCAACTCTGTCAGCCTGTCCTCACAGCAGAGGTGCTTGAGCCCCCTGATCATCTTTGTGGCTTCCTCCGGACCTGCTCGAGCAGGTCAACGACTGTCTTACAGTTATTGGAGGTGAAGTGGCCCAGCTTCAACAAGCAACACAAAATGGCCATAGACATGACAGAAAAGTTTGGACCTCTTCCACATAGGCTGATCAGGACTGAAGGACTCCTGGGTCTGTCCAGAGGAATAAAATTTACTATCTGGAGAGCATCAATACTGGATATTATGATGCCTCCAGAAAATAGTTTTCTTCTAGGTCAGACAGGTGCGGGGCTGAGGTTTGGAGAATACAGATGTAATTTCTCCCAGGGTCTAACTCAAACCTTTCAAGCAGCGGAGAATCTCCCACTAACTTCAACAGGGCCCAGGCAAATCCCTCTCCATGATTTTATGGGTGTCCCACAAAACAAAACAAAACAAAAACAACCAAGGAAAAAAGACATTACAGAGTTATTTGGTGACAAATAGTGCTAGAAAGGGGGGGGAGAGAGGTTGCAACTATGAGCTCTGATATGAAACAACTTGCTGTATGTCAGTCCTGGTAAGTGGTCATGGGGTACTGTTTGTTAGCTCACATAAATTAGTTCTAATATTTTAAAATTGAGGAGCACAAGGCATGGAAAAGTGTTGTTCAGCCAATAGCCTTGTCCCTGCCTCTGCCAACTGCTGCTTTTGCTGTCTTGGACCACAGATCCTCAGTGACGGCAGCTGGAGAGAGAAGGGAGCAGGCTTGGCTGGGCTGGAGATGATGGAAACAAGGAGTGTTATTTCACTTTCACTTTTCAATGTTGCCAAACCTCAGGACAGGGTAATTCCAGCCTGAAAGGGCTTTAAATTCAACCCCCTTGTCTGCAACCCATCACTTTTCTTCTGGAAATCACGTGGGCTGCTGTCAAGTCAGTCCCAGCACAGGCCATGTGGATGACTGGATTGTCAGCATGATTTCAGTGTCTGTTTTCTGCTTCCCGGTGTGGTGGAAGGGGATCCCACTGTGCTTCCACAAGGCAGAGGAAAACTAAGATACCTAGGAAGCCTTTTCCAGGTTCTGTGACCTCACTGGCAGCTCCCTGCTGCTCCCTGCAGTCTCTCTATCTTCTAGCAGGAGCTGCAGGCTCCCAGTTGTGTGCTGTGGCTCTTATTCTCTGCTTCTCCCCTGAGCAGGCTCTGCTTCTGTCCCCAAGAGCAGCTCCCTCAAAAGGTCCCACTTCAGCTCTCTTTTTACAGAAACACAACATAAACAGGGAACAAACAAGTAGCAGAGAAAACACCCACTGCATCTTCTCACACCATTGAGGGTGAGTGATTTCAAGGTGACGGAAATCATTAGTTCAATGAAGAGTTGGGGAAACCCTATCCTGGTTGTTCATGCAGGTAGGCATGAATCTGACTGGCACAGTGCAATTTCTGTAGTGGCACATGATCTTTTGCTCTTTTTGTACCAAACTTCCTCCAAAACTTTTCTTGGAAACTGCTTTGTACATGGAAAGGCACTTCAGAGCCAACCTTAAAGCGCTGGATGTAAAACAGGTCCCAGGTCCTGCGATCTCACCTCCCTAACCTTGAGGGCTAGACATAAAATATGTCCCAGGTAGTGCAATCTCACCTCCCTAACCTTGCACCAGGACTGAAATATGTCGTGGGTACCACCTGATTTGCTTCAGCCTTGGGACCCTGATTCAGCCCTAGACAAAAGCCAAGGCTGATAAAAAGCCTGTAAAAACCTTCGTGCTGGATCTGAGGGCTACAGGTAGGGAAACGAGCTGAGTCAGATGAAGAAGAGTTAATCATTGGGGTGCAGGAGAAGAGAAGTAGGGGCTTGGATTACAACACAAATAATAGATAAATCAAGCAGCAGGAGACAGTTTCTTCAGTGCCAGTTTATTTATCATTGTTTTCTCCGGGCACTGACAGGCTGAGGAAGATGGGGTGGGCAAACAACATCATCTGGCTTGATGGATGAGGCGTGGAGAAGGAAGGAGCCTCTGCCAGGCCTCGGAGAGGAGGGAGGCAGGAAGCAGCCCAGGGAGGGGTGCAGTGATGCAGTAGGAGTGTACAGTGCTTGGCATTGGGTGGCCATTCTCCTTTCCAGTCTTGACCACCTCCTCGGAGAAGGGAGCAGCTGGTACAGCAGGCAGCAAACCGAGACCAGGTATCAGGTACTTGTCATTTCTGGAGATGTCTTGCAGAGACAGGTCTGAGATCAAAGCGTCATCAGAGCCAGGATCAGCATCCTCACTCCCAGCTGCCACGGAGCTGGGTTTACTGACATCTTTTCTGGACCCTAGAACTCATTAGCCACCAAAAATTATCTTTTTTTTCTTTCAAGGAAAAATGTGCCATATTCAATCTTCTAGGTGCTGCATACTCCAGGGAAAACACAGGAGCCCAAATCCCTTAAAGTCCTTAAGTATCCTGTGCTTTTTGTGGCTATTCCTCCTACTCAAGCTTCTCCAGAGCAGTTGCTCAGCTGCCATTTGACCCCAGAAATGTTTTAA
>NW_010412266.1:179243-179584 GCF_000710305.1 Buceros rhinoceros silvestris
CGCTTCTGAGCTGCTTAGAGCTCTGGCTCACCTAAAAACCCTGGGGATCCAAAATTAAAATCTAGAGATGGGGCACTGGCCTCCTGTGAAGGAGGACCTGTTAAAACTTAAAACTGGACCTGTTCTCCCACAAGGAGCACTCACCCAGGCAGCAGGGGCTGAAGGAAGGTAGGAGGGAGAGGAAAAGGCACATGGCTATCACTGCAAAGGTCCTGGCTACTTAACACTTTGGCCCAGGAGAGAGGTTTGGGATTCATGTAGGTCTGTCACAAAAGATCATGGGGATTTCACCCATCGCTTACTGATGCCTTGAGTGTGGAGTCAACGCTGATACATATATA
>NW_010412267.1:0-4462 GCF_000710305.1 Buceros rhinoceros silvestris
TGCTCCCTGCAGGGGCTTGGGCTGGAGGAGCCTGGAAGGTCCCTTCAACCCAAACTGTTCCATGACTCTGTAACACATCATTGCTCCTTGGCTCCAAGGCTCTGATGGCTTCATCCTCGTCTCCAGTAAATTGGTATAGGTCAAGTGAGAATCTGCCTTAAAAATTCTCATTTCTGCAGCTCTGTTCTTGCTGTTCGTGCCCATCGTGCCAGAAAATCTCTTTCCTGGCTCTCTGTTACATTCTGTATCATTCAGTGAAGTGCTGGGCAAGTGTCCCTCAGACTGGGACAGATGTCGATTGTAATAGAAAACATTCGATCAGCGCAAAGTATGCATATGGTTTTGCTTCAAGTGCACGATGTACTTATGTATATTTTTTCCACATAATTTTATTTAAAAGTAGCCTTTTCCAGGACCGTGGAACTACCTGAGAATTTGTAACTTCTGGGTATGCATAACAAAAGCTGTTTCTGCCTGTCGTCGTTTAAGTTCTTTGGCTTTTTATCGATGAAACAAAGTGGCTGTGCATATTAATGCATGGCCCTACAAAGCACTGACTCATTCAATCCTTCTCAGCAAAGATGCCAAAATTTTGAGTCCTTTCTGCATTCATTTCCCAAAGGAGATGTTACCTTGTCCTGTAGAATCTTTATAAGGAAATTAAAGCTGTTTCTGCTGCACTTAAAGTAAACAAAACCTTCAGCAGTGTTCACCTGAGGATTGGAGATACGGCAGTTCACCAGGAACATTTTCCCTTCATGCCAGTTCAGAGAACTAAATTAACTTTTAAATTACGTTTCTCTGCTTGAACCTTTTGTACTCTGAAGAGTGTTTATGAAGATTCTTGCATTGCCAGGCTCTTCCTGGAACTATAAAACATGCTCCCCCAGTTCATAGCAAACCCGAGAGCACACTTGCCTGGAAAGTTCCTGAGAATGCTCTGTAGAAATTTGACAAAGAGGAGCTGAGGTGGTGCCAGCTGATGTTGTCGATGGTATATGGAAATGTTACGATGAACACATCGTACGCTTAAGTGTCACGTCCTTCTGGGCTATAAGAGATAAAAATGTAGCTTCTAGATCCAAGCAGCGTGGTGGCTTTGAAGGTCAAGTCTAGCTGCTGCTTCTGGCTCTGAGTCTTCAGGAACACAAGTATTCTGTAGATGAAAACACGTGGAGACCTCTGAAGCTCAGTGCTGCAAAATACTCACTGGAGCCAGAGCTGTAGGGTCCAGTTTTGCAGATGGTTCCAAGAATGCCGTTGTGGCATTCGCTGCTGTCACTGGTGCTTCAAACAGGCTCAACTTTTTTTTCTCTATTAACCTCGCTTGAGGATCTGACTCCAGCTGGGTGATGTTTCTGCCATTTGTACGAAGAATTAAACGATCCCCCCAGTGAACCAGAGTGTTCCTGTTGTAGTTGGTTTGTGTTTGCACAAGTCCAGCCAGGGACTCGATCGGAGGGTGGTGGGAATCCAGCAGCGTGTGGTTCTGTCCCATTACCATTGCAGTGCTGACAAAAAGCAGAGTTTGTTCTTATCTCGGGGTGAAGTTTTACACCTCGGAGGAGGAAGTTCCCTGCAGTTTAAGGAGGATTTGCAACTACGCAATAAACGTGAAAGCCTGTGGAGTAACTTTTTCGCCTGTTCTTGCAGGACCATGGTTCTCACTGATGTTCACCAGTGGTTCATGTTCTTGTGTGTGTTTGAGGAAAGGAAGGGAAAACAGAGGCAATTTTAGATCCTTGTGATGAAAGCTGGAAGGGTAACGCTTAGTCATTTCTCCTGTACTAAGTTGTTCTTATACACTGTCCCGATTTCTGTTAGAAACAGGAAATATGCCTTGAGGCTTTGAGGTTACTGACCTCTGGGACCCATTTTCTTCTGGATGTGGTAGTGAGGCAGAGCAGAAAATGACCGAAGTCTTTCTAAAGTAACTGTCCATTTGTTGCTGGTTGCCTCCATGGGTGGGGCAGAACAAGGATTCAGCAACAGAAATTAGCAGGTGGTGTTCCTTCAGATCTGAAACAACGCCTTTGGGGCACTATGAACTTGCATCCTCTCCTCCAGAAGGATTGAAGGCAGAAAGGGGCCGCTCAGGACGTAAATCATGGAAAATAGTATGTTAAATTTTACTAGTTGCCCATAAAAGCAGAGCTAATGAAATCTTCCGTAATGAGTAGCAGCAAATTTTGACCATTCATTAGGATGAAAAACAAGACCCAGGAGTCTTTTCTTCAGCTGCTTTGCTTAAATGAGTTATCAACCTTGGCTTTTCTGGGGGTCAGACCGTGGCTGTTCGAATGCCTCTTGCAGCAGGTTGTACAGTTCCGCCATTTCACAAGCAAACGAGGGTACCAGCAATCGGAACAGATGGTTTTATAGGGCATTGTCAAACCAGGGAGCAGTCAGGAAACTTTCCGCCTTTGTAACTATGGAGGTGATGAATCAATGATGCACACAAGTCAACTTCCTAATGATTTAAACCCAGGGTAGATTTTTGACTGCTTAAATGTGGAGTTGTGCGTTTTCAGATCCACCACTTGGTGATGAAAAACTTTGGAAAATGGCTGCATATTTCATTGGAGAATGTGGCAAAATCCTCACTCCTTCAGGTTGTTGTCTTGTGAGGCTTTTGAGAAACCATGTTTGTGTTCTGATTCATCAGTGGCTTTCAGAGATCATTAGAACAAGAAAATCCTCAGGACTAGTCAGCATGGCTTCACCCAGGGGAATTCATTTGTGCTTGCCCAACTGGATACATTCCTACGATGAGATGACAGCTGGCCTGTAGACAAGAGGAGAGCAGTGAGTAGTGTCTGCTCTTCAGTAAGGCCTTTGACACTGTCTTCTGTGAGATCTCGGTAGAGAAATGGTTGATGTACAGGCCGGGTGAGCAGATGGCGAGGTGGATCGGAAACTGGCTGAGGGCTGGCAGCGGTGGCACAATCTAGTTGGAGACTTCTGTCTGGCAATGGGGGTCTTACCGGGTTCAACCCTCTTCAACATGTTAATCTGGTGGCTGGGGCAGAGTGTACCCTCAGCAAATTTGCAGATGATACCAAACTGGGAGGACTGGGTGACATGCCAGAAGGTCGTGCTGCAGTCCAGAGGGAACTGCACAGGCTGGAGAGATGGACTGACGGGAACCTCATGAAGTTCAACCAGAGGAATTGCAAAGTCCTACTTCTGGAGAAGAACAACCCCAGGTACTGGTCTGGTGCTGGGCTTCCCAGTGTGAGAGTCCAGCAAAGGGTCCTGAAGGTGATGAAGGGTCTGGAGCGTGGGTCCTATGAGGAAAGGCTGAGAGCGCTGGGACTGCCCAGCCTGGAGAAGAGAAGGCTCAGAGGGGCCTTATCAAGGTCTATGAACACCTGAGGGGAGGGTGCAAAGAGGACAGAGCCAGGCTCTGCTCAGTGGTGCCCAGTGACAGGACAGGAAGCGATGGGCACAAACTGGAACCCGGGAGGTTCCCTCTGATCATCAGGAAGCGTATTGTCACTGTGAGGGTGACCGAGCACTGGCACAGGTTGCGCGGGGGGTTGTGGCATCTCCATTGTTGGAGATACCGCAGGGGGTTGTGGCATCTCCGTTGTTGGAGATACTGAAAAGCCATCTGGACACAGTTGTGGGCCACTGTCTGTGGGTGGCCCTGTTCGAGCAGGAGGTTGGATGCGATGACCTCAGAGGCCCCTGCCAACCTCAGCCATTCTTTGATTCTGTGGTTTGGTGTCACCTTGGAATGGAATTAAACCATGAAAAGGAGTTGAAGCGATACTGAAATTCAGGTTTCCAAAGAGGTCAGTTGTCACCTTGGAATGGAATTAAACCATGAAAAGGAGTTGAAGCGATACTGAAATTCAGGTTTCCAAAGAGGTCAGTTAGGTAAAACCATTTCAAGTTCCATGTCACACTGCTCTGGAACAGCCTCTGCCAGGCTTCACACAATCTAGTTTTTTAGCTGAAAACTGCTAATTGAAGTTTAAAGGCTTCATTACGGTGAAGGGCAATTGTAATAATTTAAATTTTAAAATACTCATTTGCTGACATCACATTTCACTTGTTACACTCTCAAGGGTGGGGAAATTTGCTACTTGGTATTACTGAGGAAATCCTGTAGAATTTTTGGTGTTTTCTGCCTGTGTTATTTTTGAAAATAGCAAAGCTGGTTTTAATTAAAATAACACTTTTTTCCTCATCTTTGAATCGCAAAGAAGTTAATCAAATCAATGTTTAAAAGCAGACCCCAAATTTAGAACCATTTATAAAAATACTTGTTGCAAACATCCCTGGGATAATTTAATTTTTCAGGGCTTCTCTACATAAAGCACGTGCTTGTGGCATGCGTGAAGGTCTTTCCTCCTTACAGGGACGTGTTGAACAGGCCGTTTTGGGTAGAGACTGGTGGATGTAGACAGCCGGGAAAAGGTTCTGACAGACTTCACCTTTGTCTTGGTACAAGCGA
>NW_010412268.1:0-26987 GCF_000710305.1 Buceros rhinoceros silvestris
GAGCGTGTCTGCGGACAGTCTGGCTGCCAGCGCGGCGCGGTTTCGCTTCCCTTTCCGAGCGTTTCTCTCTCTGCTGAGGGATCTCGAATGTAACTTGACACTGTCGTCTCAAGAGAAGTTTTCCCTGTTTCCAGCTGACCTCCTCTCAGTGAGCTAAATGAAATACGTGCAGTTGGTTTGAGCACTGTTCCAGAATTTGCCCCGAGCCTGTAGATACTTACTTCTCTAAGCTCTCTCACAAAGCCTATAGAAGGTTATTGTTTTCTGAGGAAAAAAGTAGTTCTCCTCACATGTGGAAGACATTAAATGAGGCTGTTTCTGCTTCCTGTTTCACGTTCTTATGCCATAATTTATTATTTCAGAAAGTAAACGTACATTAATTATATACAAACTATTTTTTTTATTTTCCCTGTAGATACTAGAAATAAGGGCCTGACTATGTCCTGAGAATGCGAGATTGACAAAATACACAGTAGATGGTTTTCAGAGAAAAACCAGTACGTATCAAGTAACTGTTGAGTCATAAAACCCTAAAGTTAGTGTAAGCAGATGTTGGTTACAGCTCACATCGATGGGAAGTATATAATCACCACCCCGTAGCCACCCACTGTCCATTTCTGGTCCAAGAACTTCCCCAAAAGCGTGTTTCTAATTTTAAGGAAACCCTCTGAAATTCGGCACAGTTTTCCAAAGTATGTAGAGAAAAAAAAGTCTGCCAGAGGTTTGGCCTCCAACTGTGAAAACAGACAGTGCCTTTTCAAACTGCTCTCCTGCATCTATGACCAACACCCAGAAGAGAGAATTCACATTCTTTTAGAGTACAGCAAGACAATGAAGGTCTGTATGCTGCTGAATTCAGCTTTCGGTAACATTTATGTCTGTTATTTTAAACCATCAGCAACTGCACAAGGCCAGGCTCTGCTGTGGAAGTATTTGTTTTAAAGAAAAAGGGACGGGAAGGCTTTTGAAAAGTACTGCAGGGACATTTTTGCTTGTTGCTTGGAACGGATTACAGCAGTTAGAGAGAGTGGGAGTATCTAAATATTTACAAACCATAGACGTATGCTTCAGACAATGTTAGAAATGTAATTATTGTTTGTTTCTGTCCTGCAGACCCAGCTAAAAATCGTATTTGGTGTGGTCATATGCCTTTTCCTTTCCTTATTGCTTATGTGTATTATACTGCTTCCATCAAGAGGTAAGGCATTTGTAATCTAATGTAGTGTAAAACACAGTATCTTTAGCTACCGTGGCTTCTGAAGTTCACAGAAGTTTGTCAGATCATCCTTGGGATTGTCCTGTCAGAATTGTTATGGTTTTATCACTTTAGAAATGTACTGACAGCTGAAATGTCCTGAAGGTAGGTTTGAAATGCCAGCAGATGTTGAAAGAAGGAACTCCTTCAAGTGAAAAGCACCTGAATTAACTTTGTTGTGCATGATACATAATGTTCTTAGACAGGACTGAAAAACTACTCCTCAGATCTCCTCCTGTTATGGGGATTTGTGTGTGTGTTTGTGTCTGTGTTAGGGGTCAGGAGACTTACAAACTCTAAGTAATTTACTTCAGCTTGGTAAACTTGTATTTGGTTTTAAATGGTTGTGTAATAATTATGAAATTCTCTATCCAATTACAAGTTAAACATTTCGATGTGGGTACAGTATGATGAGTTGTTTGTGAATATATTTAAGATTGTGTTTGAAAATTGAAGTCAACATTGTATAAAATCGGGATGCATAGTTTGCTCTGATATTACTATGCCAGCTGTAGGTAAATCAACCCACTGTGGTCTGCTGAGTCCTCTGGTAAAGTACAAAGTGACTGTGGCTCAAAATTTAAGAGTCTGAGTGGCACTGACTTGATGGTAATTTTTTTCTGTGAGAGGTGTAGTAGGGGCAAATAGCTATTTACATGGGCCTTTCACTATAGCAGATTGAATGCCTCTGAAATAATTAAAATAGTAAATAAAAAGTCTATATTCCAGTAACAGCACCTATTTAAAGGGACTTATTCTTCTATTATTATTCTTTGTTCCTGTGTTGGCAGGGTTACTGAGATGAAGAAATCAGTTTGCATTTACAACTAAATGTTACAAAATCAGTTATCTGCTTAAGTTTTGTAAAAGTTAAGTCCAGTAGTTAATATGCAGGTTTTGTGAAATCTCTTTCTTTGGAATCTCTTTCCTACCTGATATTCCTGTGGAATATGGTTGTTTCATTGAGAGAAGGGTTGGAGGTTTCTGAAGCAGTTAGGGTTCGTTCTGTTATGCAGCATGTGCATGTGAGGACAGATTATATCAAAGTGGGAGGCAGTGCTGAGGAGAGATACCACCTCAGCGTGACAGGTTTGACTTCTACTGTCGCTGTTGGGTGCCAGAGTTTTTAGCTAGCTTCAGCATGGGCAAATCTGAGCTTTTATTAGTAGATAAATGTATAGTATCAAGTCAGACTTACTTACACCAAGTGTACGTGTTAAGACCGGGCAGAATATTTTTGTTAGTTTTAAATAAAAATGAGCAGTGAAGAAACAGAGGCTGGAGACCAAGGATCGGTTTGGCAGCCTGAAGAAGTAGCTAAAGGTAGTGGAAGGTAATGTAGGAGGAAGTGAATGTGTTTTTTCCCTTCTGAAGTTAGGACACATGAGCTCACTGATCTTAGAGCCTCCTCAGTACCGGAGCCATTGCAAAGAACACTTTTCTTCTCTGCAGTTTCTTGGAAGAGCAACTTGGTAACCAGTCATATCAGATATCACATTTAGAGCCAGTAGGATGATAAAGAATTTATCTTACTTTACAGAATGCTTTTGAAGGAGCATTTTAGACAACTATGGAATACAGAATTCTGTTGAACTGTTTATAGCTTTTTATTCTGCAAGTGCTGCAGTTACCTGTTCAAATGCCTAAACCATTTTGAATTCTTAGAAGTCTGCTGATCAGTTACAAATGGAAGAAATACAAATTAGTTTTGCAGTTACATATTTGAAAGTTGAAGACAGACAGGAAATAGCTACAGAGATGGAATGTTGTTTGTACATTCCACCTTTACCACTGCTTAACTGAAAGGATATGGCAATCTTAAAAGACAATTAATTGCACATGAGAAATGTATAGACACAGACCGACTAGACTTCTGCTTAAGAAATCATGAAAGAAAAATGTCATCTGTAATTCTGAAAGAACTGGAAGAAATACTTAGTTCTAATTTTGTCTGCTAAGTTTCTAATAATTTCATGTTCTTCAAACTTGTCAAAATGTGATAGTTGGTTTTGGTTTACACATGGAAGAGTATAAAAATATGAAGACTTCTCAAAAGTTTTACTGGAAAATAATTTTTTGTTTAGAGAGGATATGCTCCATGGAGAAGGAAAATACTTAGCTGCTGTTACTGCACAGTTTCTCTGGGGCTCAGAAGAGTAAGGCAGCAGTTTCAATACAGTGAGTAGCAGCTACGCCTAAGAAATTAGTGGCAGGTTTTTGACATTTCTTTGAGTTAGGAATGTGCTGCATGATTTACCTAACTATGATAACCCAACTCTAAACAGTTCAGAAAGGTTCTTTTTACTCATACACTGGTGTATCTAGTCCTGTTCTGCAGCATAAACAAGAAAGAAAATACCTGTCTGCAGTTGAAAAGCAATAGTGGAACCACAGGCAGGGTTACAATTAGCTGAATGTATTGCTGAGGTTCCAAATTAATCTTTTCTTCTGCTATTTTTAATTAATATCCAGAATTCTGCCTGTCAATGTTTCTCTTGATCTAGGCCTGAGACCAAACCCTGGTTCTCTGATGTTGCAGAGTAGGTCACAGGGTATACTTCTTGGCCAAGAAGTGATGAGCAGACAGTTTCTTAGGAACTGGTGGTGTTCTGTGCTACATCCATCTGCTGATTCAATAAATGCCTCCCTGTGTTCCAATGCAAAGTCAAGCAGCGTGGCTCCCCTCATTGCAGAGTGGAAGAAACATACTTCCAGTTAGGAGGTCAGCTGCTGGCACTGAATTCAGCTGGAGATGGTGCTGGTATTGCTGCTTTCTAATTGAAATGGGTGCCTGGATATTTGACTTAAAACAGAAATTTAAAGAGAAATTCTCAACTTCTTGGCCATCTATCAAAATTGTCAAGTGACAATAAGAGATTATAAGCTCTCAGCTGTTGCTGAGTTTCTTGTAATTGAAAATCAATCGATTACTGTGACAGTGTGCTTCCACCAAAATCTGGTGGTTCAGTCTTAGCTATGAGTTCAGGCTCAGATCTAAGTAATGGTGTAAACTTGGCTACAGTGATCTATATGCTGGTGGCAGAGAGCTGTCATAAGTTTATCAGAACAGAGTAATTAAAACCAATATTAAGATAAATTAGACTAATTCATAACTTCTGCTAGGTATTTTAGAATGCATAAAAATTGGTAGGAATTCATACTAAAATCTTTTTGGGTAAGTTCTCAAAAACCGGTATGCTCCATTAGTTTGTATTCCCTTAAGTCTGCTGTAGTTGTGCAGCTGTGGTCTGTGACAATGCTTGTAGGACGGTGGAGGTGGGTGGGATTTTTCTTCCCAAATCTGACTAGGACTTTGAAGAAACTCTTTGTCACTTTTATTCTTAAATCAACTTGAAGTGCTCACCAAAAGTTATTAAAAGCTTTGCTTACCCAAACCAGGTTCTATTAATTTTCTGTGATTGCTCACGTGCTGGTGGCAGAATAAATACTCTGGTTAGGACTAATTTAAAGGGGTTAGCAGAACAAATACAGAAAACAGAATACTTTCTTGTTATTTTGTATACTTGCTTTAAATTGGCGGAAGTAGGCACAATTTATATGGATGCACGTTAGACCACATTGTGGAATAAACCAACAGGGCTTTGAAATCTAAAGCAAGGGTTGTGTTTGTCTACCTCACCCAGTCTTTGAAAAGGAATAATTCTGATAATAGAAATAAAATTTCACAGTGATGGATTGGTGTGCATAGAGTTAATCTGAGTTTAATATAATTGAAAGTTCTGCTTTCTGTGTTCTATTAAGCTCTCTCACAAGAGTGAACTGAACAGTAAAAGGGAGGATGACAATTAATAGGTGCTTACAGGCCTATATCACCACAATTATACATGTACATTGAATACACTCAAATGCACTAGTGAGTAATTATGACCATGGAATATATAAAGCAAGTTACACTGTAAAGCAAGATAACCAGTCCAATGCACAGAGAAATACAGAACTGCACACAGTCGATGAATGCTAGTGGACCACAAAGGGTTAAAACTGAGACAGTGGGGTGTTGAAGGGAAAAGAGCAAAGCTAAAGTTTGGTAAGCTTTCACGTCTGTGGTTGACTCTGCTATTTGCTTCCTTTGAGTCCCTGGGTGTCTTTTTTCATCTTTGTTAGTTCATGGAGAAATGAAACACAACAAAAGAATTTACCAACAGCCATCCAAATCAGTGTATATAGTGCTGCAGACACATAAAGTACTTTTCGTGTTAGTGTCTGTTTTGTGAGCAGAGATTTCAAATACTATTACTGAACCAGTCTTTAGTTACAGAAGAAAGAATCATCAACCATTACAGGAAACAATTAAAGATGCTGGTTTTAATAAAAGCATTTAAAGATATCTTCTGTTGCCTAGAAACACGCATTTAAAATTGTAAGTAATCAAGTAAGAAATACTCATGTTCAGATTTTTTACAGTCCAGTGGTAGAAATTCAGATAGGAGTGGATGTATTTTGAAGATCATTAGCAGTCATAATAAATTATCACAGAATATTAAGTACGTAAGGCTGAGATGGCTAACAGTAAAGGTTTAAATCAGAGCTGTGAAAATGAGACCAGAGATGAGATGTTTATGATATTGCTTGTCTTTTTAGAAAAAAATCCTCTTAAGATGGGAGAATGATGCAGGAAATTTTACCAAATCAAACAGAAGTGCAAAATTAGGCCTACTCTACACACAACCACCGAAATAAGATTTTATCAGTGAATTTCTTTTGGCAATAGGCTTATTGTCTTAGAGGATCTAAACTGAATGCTAGAGATAAGTATTCATCACTTCATATAATTAGAAGTGGATTCTTCTTGGGAATTATTTTCTATGCATTTTTTTAAGAGTTTGACATCTTCTGTGCTTACAATTAACATATCCAAGATCTCTACTGTGGTATTAGCAAGGGAAATTAACTTATTGAAATTCTTGGGATATTTTCTGGACATATTGCTATGTCAGAGTTTATACTGGTAGGTTTTTGCCTATGGATTGGCATTCAGTTTTATTTCTCATGACAGTTTTCTTCTGCATTAGTGCAGACAAGGCTAGTGTCAAGTCAACCTGACATGGGTATTCTACAGTAAGTAATAGTCACTTAGCAGAAGAAAACATGTATTATCATTACAAAGTACCAACGAAGAGAATACAAAGAAAGGAGTCAGCATGATCTTAACAGAGGGCAGCTGTAATGAGGAAGTGATAGAGCATGATATGAATCCTGAGGGCAATGAGTCATGATTATCTGGCTGTCATCTGAGAGCTCTGAAGAAACAAACAAGAGACGTGGCAGAGATGTACTAGGCTGCAGTGTGACAACCCCACTACCTCTGAAGATCATGGTAAAAGTCCCCTTGATCTGAAAGGAAAAAATAATAGCATCCATATTGTCTAGATTTAAAACCTGCCATTATTATGATACTGAACTTTAAAAACTGGCCGTTATCTGAAATGTTTGTGTATCTTTTGAGGATTAAATATTTTGAGTGCTCCTTCTCTTGTGAACTGTGTAGTTTTTCTTTTTTACTTTCTTTTACATTTTTATACTGGAATTTTTAACTTCCATGAACTTAGCAAGTCAGCGTTTTCAGCATGCTCCCATTCTCATTGTCCTTAAATTTTAGTTTTAAAGTCTGCTGTAGCTTAAGGTGTTTAGCTTTGAGAAGAAACATAGTCAGACAAGAGCCACAAATTTTGTGATTATTGTGCAGCCACTATTTTGTGCATTATTTTTATGCAGCTATCTGATCTGCTTAGAAATCAGATATCAGAGCACCTATCTTCTATTCAGAATCATTGCCAATTTTCTTTTGAATCATTAAATAAAAAGTTGACATTTGGGTTCGCTCATTCATTATTTTTCAGCATTATTTTTACCTCCATACCTTCATCTATTTTTTTCTCGTGGCTACTGAGAAATATATGTGGATGGTGGTTATTTTGCAAGCCTTATATCCATCTAACATCAGTTAATGAAGAATGCATTCAATTTGGCAGTAGTGATTTGTATGCCCGTCCTGTTTGATTCTGCTGAATGTTTGATTCTTCGATTCTCTGCAGGTCCTCATTAAAATCTTTGTCTCTGTATACCACACGAGTTCATGAAACCCATGCTTTAAAAAAAATCTTTGATTTGCCTTTTGTGTGGAGAAGGCTCTTCTTGGACTCACTGTGTTTACAAGTGAATACGTCTGAGTGAATAAATGATTGGGTGAAATAAATTAGTTTCTTTATTTTCTAAATTGGTATCCCTAAAGGTGAGTTCTCCAGCGACTAAAGCACCTTATCAGAACAGTATCAGAGAACTTTCCTTTCTGCTGTGCCTAGTCTCTGCATACCTCCAGAATTATGCTGTTCTTGATGTTCCCTGGTACTAAATATAGAGAAAAAGGAAATACTGGACTAGTAATTACTTTTTTCTTTTCACAGCATTGCATTAACAGAAGCTTTCTGTCTTATATTCTTAGTTACCAACACAGATGATGGTCCCAGAGCTCTTACATTGGAGGATTATTTGAATGGAAACTTCCAATATAAAACATTTTTTCCATATTGGGTGTCAGGTAGGTAAAACCTTTTCTTAAATGGACAAAAGCCTTTATAATATGTATTTGCAGACTGGTTTACACAGACTTAGAAATACATTTTCCTTCCAGCTTTACTGTGAGTGAATGCTAACTATGAAATTAAACAATCTGCTAGTCAAAACTTATGATTGAAATTTACTATTTTGTCAGTCATTCTAGAAATTCCAGGTATTTAATGTTACAACACACCTTTGAGTCAAGTATAATTTTGCAGAGACCTTCAGTGTTTTCTTTCTTCTACTGTCATATTCATTGCAGCAACTGAAAGAAATATGTCAGTATCAGTCATTTCTTAAGCAATTTCCTTTTTCTGTGTTTGTCACAGCACTTTTCCACTTATCATTTGTGATAATTGAGGTAGCCTGTCTTACAGGACCTGTTCTTTTTTTTCTGTAGTAATGAGCACAGCTGTTCTTTTCTCATTTAAGGAATTGCTGACACAGCTGAAATTCCTGAGTTCCAATGCATTGCATAGAAAATAAGGTTGAGTTTCTAAGCATGTTCATTAAGGTAGAAGATAAATACATGAATTTAATTGCTGCTGATATAACTGTCTGTGAGTGGCTGAAATACTAGTCTTGTAACCACTGAATTGCAGCAGCACCAAAAGGCTTGAGCTAGTTTGGATTACATTCTAGTACACACACTACTGCCACTACTTCAAGGAATTATTGTCCTTTGCCTAGAGACAAGAAACATAGTGCCCCTTCACATGGAGTCTTACCAAATTAGTTTTAACCTACAATTTTAGAACTGAACTGAATCCTTCCTGGACATTGCTAACAGCAGTTCAAGTTCTACAATTAACAATTTTTAAAATGTTGACATCACTTGTGTGATTTAAAAATTAGGTCACCATTTTTTAGAAACGTCTCTGAATATCTGAAGAATGTAGGCAGCATATCACCTAAACCTAATATTCTCCTTCCCTCTTTATACCCTTCTCACTTAGACTTATCTTTCCTCTTAATGGTCACACAGCTCAGGCAGAAGTCATGCCATAGATTCCATAGATAGTCATGCCTACAGCATTCCATGCGTCTACTTTTCTTCTGGAGCAAGAAATTAAAATCTAATATCTCTTCCTAAGGGCACCTGAGATCACCACAAATGCTGTTACACAAATCACGGAAGTGTGCTCAAAAGATCCATGGGTGATCTAATTTTGTTAAAATGAACACTTTATATAATGTTTCAGGCTGCTTTTGTTAAAGTCTCTCTTTACCTACACCAAGTATGTAATTCCCTCTGTTTATGGCAGTGAAAATAATAATATGAAACTAAAATTCTGATCTTCATTCTCTACCAAACTATGGCTCAGGTCTTGAGCACAGGTAGGGTTAAATTTCGTTCTCATCAATGGCCACTAACACTCACTTTGTAGCTCCTGTGTGAGTAAGGGCAGTATCATTTATGTTGTCTCAGTTACATGGTACTGCCATTATCTGTGGAATGCGCACAAATGAGAATATTCTGGCAAAATTATAAGCAAAGATCTGAAATGTTTTCTTTTAAACATTTAAATTGTGATACTGACCTTCTAATAGGTCTGTTCTCAAGAACCCTGAAGACAGTTTGTTGATAACTGTACCTTAACATCATTAGAAAAAATCCCCATTTTTTATGTAGATGCCAAAACATATTTGCTCAGAATCTATTCCTTGAGAGGAGTATGAATACCTTGATAAACAGACCTGATCTGTGGTATGTTCTTTTATCTTGTTTACAAGATAACGAATATCTTCATCAGTCTGCAGAGGATGATATTATTCTTTACAACGTTGAAATGAACTATGCAACTACCATCATGACTAACAGCACAATGGTATGTACCTTTTCAATTAATAAAAAGGAAGCAAAATGCAGCTGCATTTCAAGAAGCAGTTTAAAAGTGAATGGATTAAAACCTGGCTCATCAAATCCTTATTTAAAGGTTTTTAATAGAACCTAATCTACTTCTTAATCTTTCAGAAACAAGTTAATGCATCAAATTATGTGTTGTCATCTGACAAATATTTCATAGCTCTGGAAAGCAATTATTCAAAGGTAATTATTCTTAATGGAATGTTTAGTTTCATATAGTATTTTGTTGAGCGTGCTTGCCGTAGATAAATGTTTCTTGATAGATAAATGCCTAATAGATAAAAGAATAGATAAATGCCTCTTGAGAAAGGGGTAGGTTGTGAAAATGCAGCTGATTATTTTTAATCAGATTTTCTTTTTCCAAGTTAGTAACAGTTTTTGCTTGATTTTTGCAGCTGTGGAGATATTCTTATACAGCATCATACCACATTTATGATCTCATATATGGGTAAGGCCTGATATTTCTTTCAGAGAGCTATGGTGAATGCCTTGTAATGATGTTCTTGAAAGCATTTCCACTGAAAAAGTGTAGTAATGTGACTACCGCCCTGCTTTGCTTTTGCATGAATCTTGTTTGCTTGATAAAAGAGACCTCCAAGAAAATCATACAGCCCTTTCATCTCCTCATCCAGGTGTCTGGATTGATTTATATTTCATGCCCTAAAACTTTCACTGCTCAAGATTCTCATCTTTTTTCCTTCTTTGCATAATTTTCTCCATCCTATCTTAGCTGCTTGAGTCCATTTCAGTCTCACACCTGATATCTCCGAGCCCTTCTGCTGTCTAATTCATCCCTTTTATGGTTGATCTAATCTTTAGCTTTTCTAAAACTCTCACATGTCCTGTAGTGCTCCAGTAATCATATAACAGTCCATACTGGCTTCCTCAAAGGTTTACAGTTTCTCCCATGGCATTTGGTCTTTTTCCCAAGATTTTTCACAGAACGCTCCTCTTTCCACCCAAGTTCCAAGGAGGCCATCTGCCTTCCCAGTCACCTTTTTATGCCATAACTAGCAGCGTGACAAAATGCTTCTTAGTTCTGAGCAACAGGGGCTGCACTGAGCTGCTCCATTCTTGGGAAACTGTTGGCTCAAGGTGACAGGAAAAGATTGCTGCAAGCTAATGTGAGAAGAGAGGTACTGCATGTGCGTTGTGATTCTTAACCAAAGTTGTAAGTGTTGCTGTTATGCTTGCCTCAGCATGCTACATCCTGAGTTCGCATTTCCCAATAGCTTGCTGAGACTGTTAAGGCAGACTGCAGGTAGAGCAAATGACTGTAGATGCTTGTGCAGTAATTAGAGAGAGAGAAGGGCGGCTTCTTAGCCTGTTGGATATGTTTTCAAGGGGTTGAGTTGCAAGCCTTTACCAACACTGGTGCACACCATCACGTTACTGCATGTCTCACTGCCTGCCTTAATTTTGCATCGCTCAAAAAACAGTAAGCTGTTAGAAAATATAGCCTTTCACAAAGTTTATATAAAAGTATAATATATTCGTTTGCAATGTGCACAAAAAGCCATCTCAACTTCTTTCCTTTTTTTAGTGGTTTTGTAACAGAAAATGAGCTTCCACATAAAATTCAGTATATATCCTGGTCACCCGTTGGACACAAATTGGTCAGTAAAGATTATGAAGCACTAGAATGATTTTGTTTTGTGTGGCTCAAAGACATTTATTTGCCTTTGGTTATTATTTTGTTAGGCCCTATTTTTGACAGGCCTGTGCATATTAACCTTGGTTGTGAGCAAGAACGACAAAGAAAACAGTTTTAACTTCTTAAAGCTTAACTTTTCTGTGTCTCAATAGAAGAATCTGTGTTCTTAGCTACCTTATATTTCAGCTCGCTAGCCAGTCTCTTATCAAGGATTGACCAGTGTAACTGAATATAGGATTAAATGTAGTTTCAAGGCCTGAACACCAGTGTGTTTTCCTTTGTCACTGTATAACACGAGTTTACTGTGGAGATTTAGAGATTAGTAGTATTTAAAATCTTTTCTAAAAATTTGACTCTAGGGCTGTCAGATTCGTATTAAAAAATCGTGGATTTTTTTTAATAGCTACTTGATAGCCAAGTATGTATTTCTCAGTAATTGTAATAGACCTATTGCATGTAGTACCAAGTTTATAAACTTCTTTTTATTCTTCGTTCCAAAGCATCAGCCCAATAATAGTTATTAGTTTTTTAACTATTTATCCAGTATTGACAAAATGTTTGTGCAAGAAAAGAATTTTAAACATTACACTAATTTCAAAAAATACCCAAGGGCCAAATATGAATGGACAGTTATTAGGAAAATTTTTCAGTGTTCTCAGAGTATTAGTTCTCTCAAATTTAATGTTGTTACTTTCTTTATAAAGAGTTCCGAAAACAGAACACAATGAAGACAGTTTCCTATCTTCCTAGTATTAATAGTCTCTGATGTTTTTATAGAATAGTTCTTGTATTTGAGAGTTTTAAGAGTTGCTTTGTTTTTAATTTAAAGTAGTTAAAATGTTACACTGATGTTGCTGACAAATGCTTATAGTTTCAAACAGCATGATTTGCTTAGTGATGTTTCTGGTTCTGTTTTCTTAACCACCTGTCCATTCATGTGATTGAACTTTAGAGATACCCGAGGCCATGCAAGCATTTCTTGCAAGAACTCCATTTTGGTGATTAATTTACTAGAAAGAAACAAACCATCCCATACAGAGACTTTTTTTCTCACCTCACATCACCTAGGACTTTTGACAGGTTTAGAAACGTCCAATTATTTTCTTTTTAATTGTTGTGTATTTGTTTTTATCTTCTGCTTTTGGTAAAACCAAAAGCCACAAAACACTCTGTCTGGGGGGCTCTTAAAAACCACAGCAATTTGAATGAGTTTCAAAGATTCTTTTATTATTTTCCATACCAAAGCTAGCTACAGAATCCTCTGAAGTTTATTAAAATCAGAGGATTTGTTCACTATTTATTCTGACATAGTTGAAGGTAGAATTTGGCCTATAATGTATAATTTGTTTATTGAGGTACCTATTCTTGCAGAATTTGCAAGGGCTTTTAGTGTAGTGTTTATTTCCCATTTTGCACTCACTATGTCTTTTTGTTGGTGCAGTGTAAGAGCATTGACTGCAGAAGATCTTACTCTATCCTCTGTTATTGCTGCCTATACTCATGAGAAATACTTTCATGTCTTTAGGTATATGTATATCAGAATAATATCTATTTGAAAAGAAGTCCAAGAGAGGCACCAATTAAAATAACTAGTGATGGAAAACAGAATGAAATATTTAATGGGATTCCTGATTGGGTCTATGAAGGTAAGTAAATCTCAAAGGGCAACAAGTAACATGTGAAGTGGTCTGTTTAGATTTACCTTGTTCTCACAATCCATTCTAAAATATCTGTGATGATGCATTATTTTTAGAGCCCTAAGGATTATTTATTTTCCATATTTTATTTGCCATATAATGTCTACATTTTGTATTCACAGTGTGTAATCTAAATCTCAAGTCTGTTGTATACTGCAACTATATCAGAACTTTACAAACAGGGCTTCCTTCTGCTGCACAGGCAGTGGTTGGGAATTAAGCTTCAATGGAAACTTTAGTTTTGGTGAAAATTTGGCGCTTTGGTGCATCAAAGAAAATTACAAAAAAATAAATGTGCACACAGGAAAAACCCAAGTGAGGTACATGGGATCTGTGTGCCTCTTTTGAGAGTTCTTAAGGCCTTTCAAAATTGAGATGTATTGCAGTATGTTAAGTGTTATTTATTTAGTGTAATTCTCTACATGTCTAGGTTGTTGAGAGTAGAAAGCTAAAATAGATTAGAAGGTAGATGGGTTACAGTGATAAACTATTATGAATTTTTTTTTCCTCAGAGGAAATGCTAGCGACAAAATATGCGCTGTGGTGGTCTCCAAGTGGAAAATATTTAGCATACGTACAATTTAATGATTCTGACATACCAGTTATTGAATATTCTTATTTTGGTGAGGACCAGTATCCTAGAAAAATAATTATCCCATACCCAAAGGTATGTTTTCTCATTCTTTTGACTTTCTGTTGAGAAATGAGTTGTGACAATGATAAAATTAACTGTGCTTTAAAAATGGTTATATTAAAACAAAATTAGAAAACGAATCTAGGCCACATTCTGAGAAGGTATGGGAATATTCAGAATTGTAGATATTTAATAATATTAGTGAAATACATTGAATTACTCGTGTGCAAAAGTGCATGCTTGCACGATCAAGCCTTGCTTTTTTCAATTCAGTTTACTTATCACAATGCGTTAACCATGCAGTTGTTAGTTTTCATTACAGTAAATGAATTAGGAGACTTTTTTAATTTGGAAAAAAAAAAGGCTATGCAGCTTCAGTTTATTTGCACACTTCATAGTGCTTTTTGATCTCAAGGGGCTTTGGATTTTAACTGCTTTCAAGTGCCAGATCTGAGGCAAGGTTTTGGGTTGACATTTCTTCAGCATGTATTAGAGAGATCTCCTGGCTTGTCGTGTTCATATGATTGGAAGTGATCGTGTTAATGTGTCTTAAGAAGTTACTCACCTGTCAGTTGGGTTATATTTCTAAAGTAATGCTGAATGGTTTAGACCACACATGGAGGAGAATTAAAAAACTAATAATATATGCAATGCATAAGCAAGCATGAAATCAGTTTAAGCTAAACCATTTTATTTCACAGCTGGGATGTCAAAGAGCACTTGCAATCATGTGAATACACTCCTGGAATTTTATGCTAAAGTGTAGTATGTGCTTCAAAGACCCACACTGCAAATATAACACTGGTTCCCATCAAGCACATTTTCTGTATAAAAAGGCACTAAATCTAACTGTTTAAAAGGTTTTGTCCTTCGTATATGAAATGATGCAAAGTCAAGCAATGTACAACTGCTGTAGTGTCACTCTGAGATCCTGTAAGACCGCATTTGCCCTTTTATACTCAAGTGAATACATATTTTATATCCTGTCTCCTTTCCTGCAAAAAGTGTCGTAATTCGTCTCAACGTGAATTGTTCAGAGCCTGATTTGAATAACCTGATATGTTTTCTTTGAAGGCTGGGACTAAAAATCCTACTGTTAAAGTGTTCATTGTAGACACTATTAACGCTGAAGTGTTTGGTCCTAAGGAGGTGCCAGTTCCTGCAGTCATAGCGTCCAGGTAGTGTGCTCTCAAATATGTCTTCTCTTCTTTCGAAAGAAAAGTTTTGCCTATTTGTTTTAAATGCTTGGACCTCTGGTTTTCTGTTTCTAACAGTGGAATGCCGTATTCATCTTCTAACCACCATTTCTTTCTTTTTTATTTTTTAGTGATCACTATTTTACTTGGCTTACTTGGGTAACAGATAGTCGAATCTGTGTGCAATGGCTGAAGAGAATCCAGAATTTTTCAGTCTTAGCTATCTGTGACTTCAAAGAAAATTCAAATACTTGGGACTGTCCAGAGGTAATAAAGTTGGAAATAAAAATTTAACATTGCTGAAATTAGCATTTGCTGATCCCAGCTGCATAGCTATTTTAACACCTATTGGTCATGTACATCTTGCTCAGACTTAATTGCAGAAGTATATTTAATCTTACCCTGTATTCTTTTAGAAAATAACCGTGTGCCTGCCATAATTGTATCTGCCGATGTTTGGTCGCATTCACCTTTTTCCTCCTAGTCACACCTTTTTCAATATTTCAGTTGCTGGGGAGGGGTGACAAAATTCTAATTGCAACAAATAAAATCACAAAAATATTTTTTTAGTGAGGCTTAAATAACAATCAAGCTAACAAAAATAAGAATGTTATTGAGCAGCTTTCTATACTGTTTAGTTCCATCTTGCTGCCTCATCTTCAAAAGTGTAACCATACAGGATCTCATTGTTTTTTGAAGAAAATCATATTATACTAGGTTGAAATTTCATACTAAGCCTGACTAAATCACATCCTTTATGATTAATGTTAAATAAGTTGAAAGAACATGCAGATTAAAGGTAAGGCAGGTTTTCAGGAGGGAGAAATTCTTCTGTCTTGTCAAATCATACAGTTGGAGAAAGCAGGCAAGTCTTCAGAAACACAAATTTTTTTTCAGATCTGAAATTAAAACTTCAGCCTAATTGCAACAATATCTTTACATTTTATTTAAATATGTCATTCTATCATTAAAAGAGTTTGGAGGGAAAACCATGCTCTGTTGTGCAGAAGGATGGCTTAGATAGCCTAGCTGTCTATACCCATATGTAAATAGTTACAGATCTTATGTACAAAAGCCTTTCTGAAAAACCTATTTCTTTAAAAGCCTTTTTCTGTAAAGCCTGAAGACGGAAGAGACTGACAAATTCATGTAGATCCTGAAGTAAAAGACAACCCTGAAGTTCAGTAACTCAGTCTCATTTACTGTCTTTTAGTACTGATGCTGTTCACGTGTCTTTTTTTTTTTTGGTTTGTGATACAGAACACCTATAAAAACTAGCATTAGGCTGAAACCTTGAACTAATGGGAAACAAAAGGAAAGAATACTTACAAAAGTTTTCCATATAAATGATCAATTGTAAATTCAGAGTTTATTGACACAACCTTTCCAAGCTGAAAATAATCTTTATTCCTCTATGATATGACAATTGCTGCAAATTTAAAAGGAAGTTAAGGTCCTGTTCTTTCACAAACAGTATCACTGAAGTAATTTTGCACAGAGAAATATCTTAATTTATTAGGAGAAAATACGTATTTCTTGCAGCATTTTATGCGTCTCCTAAGTACTTGTTCCACCTTGTAGTAACCTTAACATTGAATCTCTGTCTCTCCTTCAGGTAAACTACACTTTAATAACTAAATATTTTAACATACAGAAAAAAAAAAATCAGGGGTTCTAGGATTCTACCACAATCCACCAAAGTACTTTAACGTGAGCTTAACTTTAAGCATGTAAGCAGTTTTATTTATTTCAGTAGGCCTATTCATGAGTTTAAAATTAAGCATGTGCTTAATTGCTTTGCTGGAACCAGACCAGAACAATTAACATCTTGCAGGACTGTGTTCATGATACTACTTTAATTGCATTTCTCCATGAAACCTTCTTTATGGAGTCACTACTGACGTTACTATAATTCTATATTTATACAGTGATACAATGCTTTTATCACATTAAAGTTTGCACAAATGGCCAGTTGAAGGAGTGTGAACAGATGGGAGTACTGCATTAGCTCTATTTGCAGTTAGAAAGTATATCTCTCTACGTTTCCACTGGCAAAAATAGTTCTCTTGTTGATTTCAGATTAAATCGAGACTCTAATGTACAATAAATGTGCTAGGCTTTATGTACTTGAAAATAATAACAAAATATAATCTACAAGATGTTTCTAAAGTGTGAAAATGTTCATGTGTTCACGTCTTGCTCATGTGAATAGACCATAAAAACCAATATGACTTCAATGGAACTATTCATGTCAGTAACAGCTAAGCATGTGTTTGCGAAATTGGGATTTCCTATAAAGATGCCAGTTCTCTAATTAAATTCTGTAAATATTATTTTATTACGCAGAAAAATCCCTTAGAAGTCAATGGGACTACTCATATGAGAGAAGTTAAATATATCCTTAATGTACTATGTCAGCAAGATCTGAGCCTTAAAGAAAGGAAAATAAATTTAGGATGCAGATATAAAACAATACATGCCAATTTTCCTATCTTAAAAAGAAATAAAATTAATCTTCTGAGTTAATAGGTCAGTGAAGCCCTTGCGAAGTTGTAAGCAGTCTTCTAAGGTCAAATACCTGCAACTTTTGCTCACATAAGTCACTTTGCAGGGATGAAATTGAAAGGGAAAAGTGTGATACTGAATGCTAATGAGATTACACTGAGGATAACAAATACAAACCATATGCTTTAGAAAGCAAATTTGTTGAATTTATTTCAGACTGTAAAGAAATACCTTCTTAAATGAACAGAAAAAAGAGACATTTGCAAGATAAAAAAAGAAATACATTGACTGAATGCAGAATTGTTTAATCTCTTGCTCCATCCACCAAGCAAGATACTACACTCTTCAATGAAAAAATCTTAGGAAAATATTGAAAATTAACTAGAAACTTTATAAGTAAAAATGTAAAAGCACCTTTAGCTGCAGGAGGTATTGATCCATTTACGCTCAGTAGATGTCTTTTTAAAAATCAGCTCTAAGAATGTTACAAGGAGTTAAAACGTGCTAAACATATTCATAGCCTCAGGATATGATAATCTGGGTGATTTTTGTTGCCTACACTACCTTTGTCTATCCTTAATTCTTCTTTCTAAATATGTTATTTGTGAGATTTTTAAAAAGTGTAGAAAATCAGACAACCTTCAAATCCCTTATCCTTCATAGCAAGTATTTTACAATTCTCTTTTACAGGCGGCTACAGATTTTCTTGTGTGAAGATCTTGAATCTCCATAAACTCATTCTTGAACTTAAACAGGGTACATTTGATTTTGTTTTTCAGAATCAACAGCGCATAGAAGAGAGTCAAACAGGATGGGCAGGAGGAGTAGGTTTTCTTTTTGTACTCTGTTTTGATTTAATGGAAAGCTACATTTCTGTGCATCTTCACAGCACTGTTTTGAAACATGAAGCACATTCTGAGTCATACAACACTACTGCTTAAACCTGTTACACTGTAGGATAGAGTCTTTTAATGCTGTGCTAGGCATAATATCTGGCTACCTGCTACCTGAGCTTAAAACCCCTTTTACTGTCTCCATTTGCAAATCTTAGGCCACCTGAATAAACACTATACTGAAGGGAGGAAATTCATGAAAAGAGGAGGATTCATACTGTAGCGTATTCTTAGAAGAATCTTGAGGCAAACAATAGATGGAAAGTTTTTCTGATGTTGCAAGGGCAAGAGATAAGATTGGTCATACCATAGCATTTTAAGAATAAAACCTGTCCATTCACAACACAGTTTTAGGGCCAAGTGCTGCACATCTTCAGCTAGGGAGAAACCTTCAAGGTAAGACACTCTTCTTACAGTGGCAGTTGACACTTCTCTGCAGTTACTCCTAAACAAAAGAAATTTTCTCTACGCAGTAACCTTTAGCTTGGAAGAGATGTAACACCTATGTTTGGGAACCCACAGTAAAAAGAAACCTGCAAGGAAATTGTAAGAGCATGAGATCAGTATTTACAATCACATATTCTAACAGTGAATATGTATTATTGCTTATGTTTACTCCTTGGGCAGGTGAAGTTACCAAAATCCAATATGGGGAACCTCACACTGTCCCTGATTATCCTGCAGTGGGCTTAACTGAGAGTTTTGCTTTTCAGTACACTGTCCTTTAAAAGATGTCTTTTTATTTTAAGTGAAGATAACACATTTACAAGGATTAGGTTTTTTACTTGGTCCCTTTCTTTTTTGCCCGCTTCTTTGGAAGTTGTGATGACAAGTTTTTATTAGTTACAGAAATTGCGCAGGTGCATAAATCCATGCTTTAGCCTTTATAGGATTTCAAGTATGTGGAATCTCAGAAACAGGCTCCAGAACAATTTAGCTTGTGGTCACAGGTTCTAGTCAAGCTTGGTTAGTATTATTCAAAAGTCATACTCACTCAGGAACATTTGAAGTGCTTGCTTCTGTGTTCATGTTTTGAAAATAATCCTCACACTTACTGCTAACTCGTCACTGACTGAAAATTTTACTAATTTAGTGATGATTTGAAAGGAAGCAAAATCTGAATAGTCTCATCTGGGATAATCTGTCCTTTAACCTTAGTGGAGTAGTATGGGAAACTTCAGACATCCATTTTCTTAGTGCTGTATTTACTCAGTGAATGGGCCAGACTCTGTGGTCCACAGGATTTTCAGTCTGGCACTATTCACAAACATTAGCTTTATTCAGAAACTTATTTTTTAAAAATCTTCTCTATTTTTAAATAACTAAAGAAAGGTCATTTAGAATATCAAGCAAATTCCTTATAAGGAGAGAACTTACATTTGTGGGGTACTTGAGTTATCTATATTATCAGCTTAAGAAATCTAACAGGTTAGAAATTGTAGTGTGTCTGACTGGGGTATTGATTGTTACAGATAAACACTTGTGCAAACTGCTTTGTCCCATCTGAACTGATTAAATAGTCTTGTTACTTTCAGTATGCATACCATAATCTGCTAAACAACATGGACAGTCTAACATCTCATCTCCTGTTTTTCTTCCATTGTTTCAGTTCTTTGTTTCTACACCATATTTTACATCAGACAGCAGTTCATACTACAAAATTTTTAGTGACAAAAATGGTTTTAAGCATATTCATTACATCAATGGCTCCGTGGTAAGTCAAGCAAAGTGTTCTACATTAATGGACTGTAAGTTCCTGAAATAATTCTACAATATTCAGTAACTTACATGTCTTGCTTCACAGGAGGATGCAATCCAAATTACAAGCGGGAAATGGGAGGCAATATACATTTTTAGAGTAACAAATGATGCAATGTAAGTATCATGAAGAGAACAGGTTGTGGGTGTTGTCAGTAAAAGCAACTCTTAATCTTTTGAACACCATTTGTTAACTCACCCAGGTATAACTAGGTATAATTTGTTTTGTACCTGGATGCATCCACAACAAATTTGTATGCAAAGGGACTGCACAGGTTTGCAAACTTGGTTTACTTATGGGAGATTGTTTGCAAATTGCCTTCATTTTTCTATATTCAATCACCCATCTTAAAGAGACTCATTTAGAAATACTTAAGTTTAATCATGTTGTTTACCCTCATACAAATTGCAGTTACTTCCCTTTTAATGGACTCTCACTCAGCTTACTAGATAGATAGACAGACAGGCAGATAGATAGACACAGCTTACGGCTTACATAATTGGAGTGATTAGCTCATGACAATTAAGACAGAACTCCTATTTATATGGTTTATTTTTCGTCTAAGGTTTATTTGTCAGAGTTTGAGCAAAGATGTATTGAGATGAAAGGTATATAAGCTTAACTTACTCTTTCATCACATGCAGAAATCTCAAAAACTCTAAGTTAACTTCCAAGACGGCTTTTCATCTTGATACTGGTTCATAGGTCATCACTTTATGGATTATTTATTAACATATAAATGAATTTACAGTTTCTATTCAAGCAATGAATTTGAAGGCTATCCAGGAAGAAGGAATATTTACAAGTAAGTGCGATCAACATTATCTTAATGATACTAGGTTGATAGAACATAGCTCTGGATTTGTCAGTAAAATAATTTAGTTTCAAGATGTTTAAAGTGTACATCCACAAGCTATTTTAACTAAATTTTTATCTCAGATTATATCTGAGGATTAAGGAGAAATAGAAATAGAAATCTAAAGTTTCAATATACTCCTGGGGGAAAAAAATTATTAAAAGGCAAAACATTTATTTTTAAATTGAACTGTTTAGAAAGTACAGTGCCTGAGTTCTAGAATTTCAGGCAGACACATGCAAAGTTACTTGTATCAAAATAAATATTGCTTTATTTTATTTTTCTCCTAGAATCAGTATTGGAAGTAAACCTATCAGAAAACAATGCATCACTTGCAATTTAAGGAAAGAGAGATGCCAGTATTACACAGCAAGGTTCAGTGAACATTCTAAGTATTATGCCTTGATCTGTTATGGTATGTATAGCATGGGAGCAAACTTATAATCAGATGTTCTTTCAAATTTATCAGAGATGTAGACAATACTGATTATCACAAATGCTAGCTACATGAATCATAGAAATTCCACAATAACCAAGAGAGATTTCCAGAAAGAAATTTCCATGTCCAGAAACCTTGGGAAGATATTTCAGAAAATACAAGTATTTTCACTCTATATTACTTTTCACTCTCTATATTACTTTTTCAGTAAAAATCGTGGGATTTTAAAAACAAATTTGTGAAAGTCCTTCATGGCACAAAACAGATTCTAATCTGGCTTGTCAAAGTCATGCTCTTTCCTGCAGCAGGAAGAGCAGGATTTACATACACAGATGTCCAATTCATGTGACCAAAGTTAGCTATGAGAACCTACAACAATGTGTTTCCCAATTGAAATTATTGAAACATGTGCCAGCCACAAAATGTTGGATATTTACTATCTGGGAACATTTTTAATAACTGAACTAAGCTAAAAAATGCCATGCATTAAGACGTGCGATCATTGAAACCACTTGTAACACAGAAGTATAAAAGGAGTCCTAGCTCTTTTGAAATAAGTTAGGTGATTTCAGTGGTCTGAGGTTTCATCCATTGCTGTAATCAATGAACAGTGAAGTCATAGTCTAAAAAAAGAAAAATATCTAAGGTTTTCCTTTTGCGTATTTCATATAAAGTTTCTTCTGATTCTGCACTGAATAATCATCTGAAGAGTTCCTTAGAACTTCCGCTAAGCAGAGAAGAAAATGTAGCAAATAATAACACCTTTCAATCATTCTTGCACAAAATAGTCAATAAGGTCGTCACCATATGAAAGCCACTTACCTTCACAAATACGATGTGACACGTTCTCAGAAGAATATTTCACATTGTTAATTCTGCATTTGCCTTATGTAATCACATCTCGGGTATAAACTAGATGTCACTGCATCTCTAGGAAGAAAGCGTTTGTTATTAGATTTAAAGTTACTTCTGTTTGCTAAGCAATGCCTGTATGTGTGCAAGTCTGTGTACGCACAGTACCTGCTGTATTTCGTACAGCATGAACTAGTGTATTATAGAGCAGAGAAGACTGAGATTTGTGTATCAACTTTGAGCTCTTTAACACCTGCCAGTTACCAGTATACATGTGTATACCACGTAGTGTATATACTCCATCACCAAATTCCAGCTTCAAATTATAAGCTGCCTTTTCATCATTATTCTGACAGGTCCTGGGATTCCCATTTCTACTCTTTTTGAGAACCACGGTGATAGAGGTACTGCAAATATCCTGTCTATTTCTGAGCAAGTGTTTTTCTCATTGATCTTCATTACATATATCCTCTAATACAGTATTTAGGATTGTGATCAAGAAGTCTTTCATCTTTTGTTATTGAAATATCTAGCGTCTTTCTAAATTTGTTGATTAGTAAAATCTAAATATCAATGAACACATTGATGCCTTTATTTTCGTTTCTGAGTCCAGCACTTTTATGGCATCCTGGTATTTTTCCTGTTTACACACTATAGATGCAATGAACGTTGGCAACTGTCTACCAAATGTTGAGTCAAATTTTGTAGAAAACATTATTGTGATTTCCAAATTATTCACTTTCACATTTGGATGAACACAAGACTTTCTTTTTTTCATGAAGCAACCCTACTCTATACAAAAGGGAACGGTGTATTATTTAGAGTTTGCAGTTTGAGTTATTGTTCTGTACTAATTAGAATTTGCATCAGTGACTTGCTCTTCAGCCATGGGTAGATATGTCAGGGAAGAGCAGATGCTCTTTCAGATGATTAGTACAAATAACTGCTTTTGATAAGATATAATTATTGATACAAAATGAGAACTCCAGCAAGAAACATTCAGAGACTTCATTCTTTAGGTAGTCTGTTAGTGAGGTCTGACTGCAACCAAGCCAAGCAGGAATTTGCAAACCATGAAAATATTAATTGCTCTGCAGTGAGTTTTCTCTCTCTGACCCTCGTTTTTCACTAAAACTTCTCAAACTTAAAGCCCTCAGTCCTGAAATATTATGAAAACTAGCATGATCGTGTAAAATCTGAAGGCATTTGGCATTCCCCCTTCCTTCCTCAAAAATCAATGGAAATGCACTGGTAGTTCTAATGCCAGGGTCTTTACAGATCAGCCCGTATCAATAGCACACTACTGAGTGTTGTCTGACCAGAAGACACATAAACATGACGAATACAAATTCCATAATATCGTTAAGTGGTGGTTCATGTAGAAGTCAATCAATTGTGACTCAAATAGGAGTTGGTACGTCTTCCTTTTAACAACTCAAAAAAGTTTGCAAATGGAAAAGACTGGTCCTATTGCAATTGTGCTATAAAAACACTGTGTTCTGGTAATCCTTTTGCAGAAGGTTTAAATAGGTTTAAAGGTTTAAATACAGCTAATGCATGATTTTTTTTTTCATATTTAATGCATTGCCATAGTTCTCTCTTTCATTATGACCTTGTGTATCAAGGGCCCCTACTGCTTCCTTATCAGAGTGTGAACTGTATGAAATGCATCCAAGTGCCAAACTACCAATACGTATTTCTTAACCTCTCTGCAGGAGACAAGAGTTTCATTTAATAGATCTTCACCACTGGTTTCATCATGTCTCACTCTGCTATTATTCTTTAGTAATAAAAACAAGTTCAGACTTATTCATGGCCTTTTTCAGATTAATTTTTCTTAAATCCCTTGTTTTCATAATCTCTTCTGTGGTGCAGATCTATTTTCATTGCAGTTGGCAGCATTTTGAAAATATACCACCAACGAATTTTAGTAGGGGACATGCAGGTAAGCTAATGTACACCAGTTTGGAAGCTCCTTCCAACATGCTTATAATTCTTATGTGGTGATTATGGGACAAGTTTCGGGAGTTTTGAGGGGAAGGATGGAAAGGGTTCAGCTGGTTTTGGGTGAGTATCCTAAGCTAGGATGATCTTTCAGCCATTTGAATCTGCCAAACTTGTTAAGAGTACTTTAAAAGAACAAATTCCAGTGTTATTTCTGGCAGGTCTTGAGCACTATCTAGCTCAAGACATGCTGTGAGAAATTCTAGGTTTTTTCTAAGCATTTCCATAAACAGGAAGTGGTTGCCATTAAAAAAAAGAAAGGTAAACTAACAAAGAAAAATCTCCTGCTGTTTTAAAAGGTTCTTTCATTTTGAAAGTGAGGCTGAAAGCTTTCCATTGTGTAGAATATTATTCATCCATCACTACTTATAGAAAAACACATAAATAAATAATACCCAGTGGATTCATAATACATAACTGGAAATTAGCTACATTTTAAATAGTAATTTTTTATTATATAACTGTAAATTGGGTCTAAAGCAAGTAAAGCAAAAATTTAAAAAAAAAAAAGATTAAAAAAAGCGCCAACAAAAGAGGTTCACTAAGTGTGTAGTAATACATTACTTAGGACAGTTGTATAGTAAGTCTATTATCTTTGTGTGGGAATATAGCATACAAGTAAGGGTTTACCACAACCCCTTAAGAAACTGAATTTCCTGCATTAGCCCAGAAACAGGATATTCCCAAACATCTGTGTGCTTAAGCACACTGCCCAAAGGTCTGAGAGGTTAAACCGATGTTACTGTGGTAAGCAAGAGAGGAGATAGGGGACTGTGTTTTGCATGGCGTAAATTTTGCATTTCCAGCTCCCACCATGTAACAAAACAGGGATGTGGGCTCTGCAGGAGCAAGGAGTTTCTTTATAACATCAGGGACTCTAAGACTCAGAGGCAACATGTGAAATTATTTTCACTGCAAAATGTACATCCTATAAAAATCTAACAAATATCTGTGTACTATTATACCAGTTCCTTGTTTTTATTTAGCTATGTGATCAAGCCCAATAAGAAGTGGCTGAGCTGATTTCATCACTCTGCTTGTAAAAGTCACAGATTTTCTTTCTGTTCTAATGCCACTTTGATTAATGAAGAGGAATTAACAATGAATTAGTTAATAATTCAGGCATTTCTTTTGCTTAGAGCTCAGAGTACTGGAAGACAACTGGGAATTGCAATCTGCTTTGCAACAGATCAAACTGCCAAAAGAAGAAATTAATAAACTTGAAGTGGATGGTATAAGTAAGAATTACACATCTTTATTATACTTTTTATTCCTACCATTTTAATATTTTGCCTTCATTTTGTTTAGTAAGTATTGGTTTTCTGTAGGACAAACTTGTTAGCCTGTCAAACTGGGAAGAGGAGTTCTAGTTCTGCGCTGTTTGACAACAGCCTGTGCTGTGCCTCAGGGTGTCTCTCAGTAAAATAGTAGTTAAAACACATCTCCACTTCACAATGCATTTTTAAAAAATCTTTAATACTGTTGGTTAAGTGTTTAAATATCATGTAAAAATGTTATATTATGGTGGTAATAAAATGTGAAATGTAAACTGCTGTTCATGTGTTACACGTTATATTGACTTGTATATACTGTTGTTTTGGCTAGTGACTTTACAAATAATATTCCATGGTAATGAATTAGTGTCGTTTCCAAAATTCTTTTCTCATAATCTTAACAGTTACCTTAACAGTTACCTTCCTAGTTGTGTTTTTCTAGGCACCTGGAAAACTAAGAACCTAGAGTTATATGAAATAATTTTATTCATAGCTAAATTAAAATAAAAGTGGGCACTTTTATTTCTTCACAATTGTTCCTCAACGGTTGCTTGCAGGAGTTCTGTGATTCACAGTTCATGCATTGTGTAGTCTGCACTGATTCATTTTCATATACTGTTGCACCAAACTCTGGATTATGCTTGGAGGAATCATTTTAACCATTAACAATTTCATTTTAACATGTCTTTTCTAGCTTTGTGGTACAAAATGCTTCTACCCCCACGGTTTGATAGATCGAAGAAGTACCCTCTGCTTATTCAGGTGTATGTAACACTTCCTTTCTTTGAACGTTGCTGTTTAGCCAGAAAACATACCTCTCTAGAGTTTAACAAAAACATTTGCAACATTTTATGAAGCAAAAGGAAAACCACTTAGTTCTCTTTTGCTTGTTGTGATGGGTTTTGAGTGTTAATCTTAGCATGGCAAGGATTAGTTCCTCAGAGAAAGAAAAAGAATAAAAACTTGGGTTATCACTTGGAGTTCTTAGGTCTGTTGGTGCTTCTGCTTATCATGAGGCAGCCTGAAATTATTAATTTCAGGTTAGCTAATATGACAAATACGCGAGTCTGCTTCATTTTTTGAGAAAAAAACCCAAACATCCCTAAACCATGAGGACTGGCTTCTTTGATCAGATGTTCCTTCCCAAGAACATCTGACATGAATTTAATTTATTGGAGGCAGGGAAGGCAACAAAAACTGCAGTGGTAAAAAAAAAAAAAAAAAAAAAGAGAGGCAGAAAGGAGAGCTGAGTGGTTGTAATAAAGTTTGCATCAGTTTTTATTAACCAGGGGTGATTCAAAGGTCCAAGAATGCTTAGTATGTTTGAAAGAAGTTTAGAGTAGAAGATTATGTCAGTCATGTCCTTGAGGTCAAATGTGTAATTCGCATGAGGAGTGTCTCTGCTATCTGGGTATGTTCTGCCCACAGCTCCAACAGCACGATACTGCCTTCTGAAACAAAGAAGGTCTGAGGATGGCCAGAATGTGTAAGGAGCTGTAATTTTTTTCTCCTGTTTTCTTTGG
>NW_010412268.1:27173-56069 GCF_000710305.1 Buceros rhinoceros silvestris
GAAAAGCACCAAAAAGGGCTGTTACACTTAAGGAATTTAGAGAGAGGAAAGAATTGGGTCTTTGAGGCATCACTCTTCCAAGGATTCCCCTTAGGATGAATACCTGATGCTGCACCTCTTAATCTGAGCTAAAACTAGTGATTTGTCTTAGAGATAAGACCTAAAGAATTAAAATAGATTTTTAGACAGCAAAATCTCACAAGTATATGAAAATGGTAGTTGAGCTGTTTGTCTACTGAGCTCTCTGAACCACAGCCATGTAAAAAAATACTTGTGGAGAAAATGTAAGAAGTACCTATAGCTATAGTCCAGAATCCAGTAATCATTTGTAAAAATTAGTTGAAAATGTGTGAATTTTCATCCTCAGGTATGGAGGTCCTTGCAGTCAGACTGTAAAGGAAACATTTAGCATTAGCTGGATAACCTATCTTGCAAGCAAAGAAGGAATTATTGTTGCTCTAGTGGATGGCAGAGGGACAGCTTACCAAGGTGACAAGATTTTGCATGCAGTATATCGAAGACTAGGAGTCTATGAAGTTGAGGACCAAATCTCAGCAGTTAAGTAAGTAGAATATCTCCTTGTATAACTGTTGTATTTACATACCTACAGAAAGTAATGTGAAAAAACACTAAATATACTTCTCGGCCTTTTTCCTGGAGAGCTGAGGTCTCCAGGAAATACAAGAGTTGTAGAAATAAAGTATTACTGAGGTGCTTGATGTCAGTGATGTTTATGTGGTATATTAAGTCCATGTACTACTAAGTCCAAGACTGGAACTCATCACTTCCATTTTACAAGAGCTGCATCAGAGGTTTCAATCCTACACCTAGGAAGTACAAGCATCAGTGGTGAGAGGTAAGCCAATGTATTGTCCATTATTCTGAAGTTTCCCCTGTAGGGGAAAACCTACTTCAATGACCACAGCGATTAGACAAATATCTATAGTGATGTACCATAGCATTTAGTTAAAGGTCAAATGTGAAGTTTGTAGCAAAACTGAATCCTGACAGAGGCCTTCTAGAGGTTGGTTAGTCATAAATTTGCCTTCCATGCTATTTTAGGATAGTTATGAGCAACAGAAAGTGTCTGAGGTCCTTTGGTTGTTCCGCAACAGTTATTCCTTTGCATCAAAACACTTCAAGTGTTTCAAGGGAGAATAATTCAGAAAGCAGAGATTTGAGGAGGGAGGGAAAGTGGAGATTTTGTAAAGAAAGGCTGCCTGTTAAGCTTATAGATGGACTACTGCTCACTGCTAAAGTGAGCATTTAAAAAAGTGTTAGTTTGAACCCCACAGAGATGAGTGCAAGGAAAGAATAAGGAGTTTAGTCTAGCCTTTGGTCTGGAATTTGGCCCATCAGATCCTGGATAGATTTCCAGATGCAACAGTAAAAACCCGCTTTCCCCCTGTAATAGACCTGATTCTGGGTAGCCTAGCTAGGAATTGGATGTCGCAGTCAGGATTCCACAGCTTTCTCTACTCGTTTGAGAACGCTGCCTGTATTTACAAGTGTGTGTGAGGAGGGTATCTGTTCCTTCCTCTTTCTGCTGTGTGATAATTCATTTCTTCTTCAAAGATAAAAACACGCCATTATCCTTTTCAGTGATAAGTGAAACAGAATAGCTGTGTATCATGTCAGGTTTTTCTATTAATCTGTTAGTTTATTTTCTTTCTTTAGCAGCAATTTTCTTTCTTTTAGCAGCAATGGAATACTTTAAATATCACAAATGAGGGAAAGGTTTTTTTTATTACTCTGAATTGTCACTCAGACATAGTATGTCAGAGATTGAGATAACCTAAACTGATTCTGCAGTTGCAAAGTTGAGACAAAATTGAGACAGGCTGTGAAGAAATGACCTCAGACTTCACAATTCCCAGTCTTCTGTCAGCACCTAGACTAAATTTTTATTTAGTTAAATGTCTTGCATTCCATCTTCCTGATCTAACACGTGGTTTAAGGTGCATGATTTTAGAGAGGATCCTATACTCTAGTGGGAAGTTCTTGGAGAGAAAGGCTTTTACTGTAGGAGGAGCCCTAGGGATTAAGACAGCATATAACAAAGATGAATCATTTTTTGGCTTTTCTAACTTTGTCCCACCCAAATAGTATCCTGCATTTGGGGTGTTGTCAGTCACTCATGTTTTTCCTAGTACAATAATTGTTCTGGGATGTGTCTGAACCTAGGTTGTTTATCTGATACTCTTGAACTTTTGTGGTCTTTTGTCTAATCCTCTTTACTCTGTTGTTGCTAATGCATCTCTGGAAATACAGTCTTCAGTCTCTGATGCAGGATTTTTGTAGGAGATCTAATACTATGATTCTCTTTGACCTGATTGACTACCGAGTGCATAAAAAAGGTGCACCTTTTGTCCACTGCAAGTTTATTACAAATTTGGAGCATTAGAAGATGTTTTTCTCATTAGTATTTTTTATTCTAGTAGCAGTATGTGCTCTTCACTTTTCAGGCACATAAAAGAGAAAGCTTATTGCTCCAAGGTATCCCTAATCTCAGAGGTTGGTACTGTGCCTCTTAAAAGATCAGAGTATCAAGTTTGAAGATGAGTATGTTGAGCATCTTGCAGGATAAGGTCTGAACGTTAATGGTAATCCAGCACCTCTGGTATTAAAATGATGAAAACTATAATAGCCAGTGGGAAGGTAGAGCTATTGGAAACGAAAAGTGCTTATTAGTAGGAATAAACTTTTAGAATTTTTTTCTCTGCATGTGACTGGGTGCATGTCTGTACATATACATACACACATATATATGTGCACATGTAAAACATGAGTATAATGTATAATGTTTAATCTAATCTGGACTACATATCCAGGTGGATTCTAAGTATAAGAAAAAGAACTTTTTTGCCAAGAATCGAGTTAGGCCGAGTCCTCTTCCACTGGGACAAAAATTATTATGAAGAAACTATTAATTTCAGCTTTTTTTATTCTTTCAAGAAAAATTCTTTTCTTTTCCCTGAAATGTCTATTAATTGAATAATTGATGCTTTGTAGAAATCAGTCCTGCTATGCTGATTCTCAATTTGCTCAAATTGGTAGGATGTGAGAAAAAAAGTGAAGGAATTTTTTTTTCCCGGATGTTATAGTATTAACAATCTTTTGTAATAATGCATTTATTTCTGTGATTTTCTTTTCCACAGGAAATTTATAGAAATGGGATTTATTGATGAAAAACGCATAGCAATATGGGGCTGGGTAAGTGGTTGGGGTTTTTATTTCTATTGTTAAATAATCCTGCAGTATAATTTTTTTTTTAATTCTTCCTTATTCTGTCTTAAATCTGTATAGGGTTTCTTCTGCTAGTGTTTGATAGTGTTGCCAAAGGGGATAGTTTCTGTTGGTGCCTATATACATGCAATTGCAATAGTTCATGCCACCCAGAAGGAATCTTTGGCAGCTCAAGGGGAAATTTTGAAATGCTTGTATCTAGTACGTTGTTTGGACTTGAAGTTAAGCAAAACTGAGATGTTTTAATTGGCTTTACTTTTAACTTAGGGATTTACTGGCATGGTGTCAAAATTCAAGTATTGTCCTTTCTGATCTGAGATTAAAATAATGAGAAAAGTCCTATGAATATCTCTCATCAGAAGATGTGACACTTGCATCATTCTGAATCACTATATACTTGTCTGGCTTTGAAATGATGGGATGAGTGTGGGACTGAGGGGTGTACAACACTTAACAGCTTCACCAGGAAATGAAGAAATTGGACAGTATAGCAGTTATTCCAAATCATTAGCCAGTCTATTTTTCATCTTTGATTTTTTTCATGTACTTTGCTTTGTAACACTCCCAGAACCTTTTATAGACAGACATATGGCAAGACTTTATTATTAAATTGCCAGATTCCACTACCCTTAGGCACTGAGAAATAGAGTAGCATACGTCAAGTACAAATTTTAGGATAGCACTTCATTCTAATAAGAGAAAAATAAATTATTGGAATAGTTGGGGTTCTTTTTCCTGTGCTGTCAGCTTCAAAGAAGGGCCATTCATGGAAATGAGATGCAGACCTATTGGTGGTGTTATGTCTGTGAGAGCTGAAGCCAGCTTCAGTGGCAGCGCAAATGCCACACAGCCCCTTTATAGAGATTTTTAAGATGTTTATGCCATCTGATTCAATTGCTCATGTTCATCATGAATGGCTGGATCAAGAATGCATAGACAGAACTGGAGCCCTGCCTCCTACCCAGCTTCAGTGTAACAGAATTATACTGTGCAGGAGAACGAGCTGCTAAGCAACACCGAAAGGTCTCATGGGTTAGGTACAGTGCTGTAAGGAATGCTAAAGTGGGTTGGAGGCCAGACCTGTGCAATCCACCCTTGCTACTTCTCTGAGTAAATGAGTATCAGCTATCCAGCAGTAACAGGCAGCACTGACTAAAAAAGATTACAGAATAAACTGGTATTTTAGCCACTCATTAACATTTTCCAATATTTTTTCTTTATGCATGTTCATTTTTCTCTGATTATCATTCAGAAAGACTTCTTAGTTCATTCTCTTTAACTGCCTGTCTTTGCCAGGAGAATTCTTCTGATCTGTCAATGTTTGTTTAATTTTTGTTGGGTTTTGTTTGTTTGTTTGTTTTCATTGGCCCAGTTTCATTGTAGGAGGATGCCCAGAAACACACTGGAGGATGGATCTTGTAAGATTCAGTTCAACTGTAACTATCAAAGTTGCCTGATCTTAGATAGCACATGAGCAAGGCTGCTAAAATCTTTCTTTGAAGGTTCTACCAACTAATATTTAAATTACTTTGGTCAGACACTGATATAACATCAGGATAAAATGGGGTACCATATGGTGAAATTAAGTGACACAGACACAAGTGAGTTATTCTAAAGTGACATTAAGTAAGTTAAGGCCACATGAGAATATTTTAGTTTTTTAGTCACATCGTATCTTATTTCACCACAGAGTTTCCAGAACCAGTTACAAGATTTCACACATCTAAAGAATTGTGTCCTGGTAGCAGATATAATATTCCAATAATGACACTATTGCCAAACCTGTCAGTCTTTTTTTCCATTTTTTCCTATTTATTGTACCATAACCTTTGAAAGGAGTTGAAATGTGTTTCCTTATTTATAGCCTGCAGCTTAGCAGGTATGCATGAACCGTGCAGCTCATCATACTTTCAGATTCACGAAACTCTTCTGGATGGCAAAAGCTCTTAAATAACCACTAAAGCAATTCACATTTTGAACTATGTCTCTCTGCCTGTTACACTGCATAAGTTTATCTGCCAGATCCTAATCCTTTACTTTTTTGGCCTTGTAGACTGTTTATTTAAAAGATTAAATGAGCCAATCAAATAAGCTGGAAGATTCTATGAATTATTGTTTCTATTAGCATATTCCTCACTATCATTTCAAACTGAAATGTCAAGAGGAGGGAGGAACTAATTTACTTTTGTAGAAAAAAACATTTAAGAGTTTTGCTTATTTCCCTTAGTGTTTCATACGCTACTGCTGAGGTTGATAATCTTCAGAATTCTTCATGACACACCCCATATTTTTATCCCTCCCTCCATTCCAAAGTAAACAGTAACCCGTTATTTCCCAAAGACCTTCTACAAGTCTTTCCCAACACCAATTTCATTCTATGGACAGCCAAACCAAGTGCTTTTTATTTACAGTATTTTCCTGTCTCAGTAACTAGCCTCACACAATTGCACAGATCTATTCTGATATCCAAGCTCACGTGCTACTTTACCTTATTTCCTTCTATGAACTTAATCTTCCTTGCTGGATCACAGTTTGAGGAATCAAGCCAGAAAATAATAGGAACAGTGGCAGGCAGCAGGGAGGAATTGCTCCAACCTCAAGTTTACAAACAGCTGAGCCTTTCAGTAAGGAATATTAGGAAAAGCTAGATAGTTTGTCAAGGGAGGAAAAAAACCTATAATTCTTGGAGGTGCACACCAAAAGGATGAGAGTCAATGAACACAACTTACCACAAGAGAAGTTTTGGTTAGGTTTTAGGAAAAAAATTTTACAATGACAGCAATTAGTGTTGAAACAGAATGAGTTAAGAGACTGTATAATGTGGATGTGACCCTGATTGTCCTTGTTTAAATCTGAAGTTAGCTCTGTTTTGAGGCAGTGGTTGCACTAGATTACCTTGAAGAACCCTACCAACTTAAATTTTTCCATAATTCTAAGCAGTAATAAGAACAGTACCCTGTGATAAGCATTGAAGAAGCGAAAAAAAAGAAGCGATTCAATAAAATTGTCTAATACTTCACCAATAATTTTAAACTGTCTGTGATTTCTCCCGAGTCCTATGGTGGCTACGTAACTTCTTTGGCACTTGGATCTGGCAGTGGAGTATTTAAATGTGGAATAGCTGTGGCTCCTGTTTCCAGCTGGGAATATTACGGTATGGAAACTTCTCATAAATACTGACTTGGAAAGCAAGATGTAGCATTTAATGACTTTCTAAATTAAATGACTGCAGGAGACTGGAAATATGAAACTTAAAGACATTGCAATTACCGAGACATAAAACTCTTAAGACCTTAAATTTAATGTTTTCTTCACTGGAAATAACTGACTGCAACTGGCAGTTTGGAACAGACTTTCTGACATAGAAGAAGGTACGCACATATCATTCCATATGCACATCTGTAACAATAAGTGTGTAAAGCCCTCTTGATAAACTGCTATACTCAAGAGATACTGCCTAAAAATCCTGTCAAAAGAGTAACACTGAATTAAAAAACAGCTGAAATTACTTTTCTGCCAGTAATATAATCACAGATTTCTGCAGATGATCCCTGTCAGGAATCAGTATCTCTGATGATTGTAAAGTTATTTCCAAAAGCAGTGGAAAAGAGAGGGACTCTGTTATCTGATATATTTTTTTAATTAAATATTTTTCCCTCCTGTGTTGTTGCATTACAAGACATATTTTTATTTATATTTATTGACTTAGGCTCCAAACTGTTCAGAGGAAACAACTCCAGGAGTATACTCCCAGGGCTTCACTGTGTGAATAAAGCAAGCACATACTCGTACTTACTTGCAGACCTGTTAAGCTTTTGGCACAGTGTATAGGAACCTTAGTGTAAAGAAGAATCATGGCATGCATGTTTTCAGTGAGCAAAATGTAGCACTTTGAACACATTTACTTAGCATATGGTCGTTTGCTAAGATGTCTTGGTTATGAGAAAATTTTTTGGTTAAATGGGAAAGATTCCTTTCCTGACTGCTCGTACAGACATTTCTTGTATTTATGGTGTTTTGCAAACAAAGGAGAAAACATTTGTATGACACAGGAAGCACAGTCCTCATGTGTTCACTGGCATCAAGGGTTTTTTTAAGACATTTTCACTCATGATCACAAAATTATTTCTGGAATGCAGGCATAAAACACTATTTTTGCAAAAGATGTTCAATAAAAGAAGAGTTATAAACATTTCCCAAGCATTAGAAATTGAATGAAGTTTTTAAGTTAACGTAGTAGACCTGCACCATTTCAATCTTTACTTCAGCTGAATTTTCAGGAGGGAGTTAAAGAATCTTGCTAAAAACATGTTGTAAATTCCAGACAGACAAATGTACCTTCACTAAAGAAGGAAGGAAGGAAGGGAACAGAGGAAGTCATGAGTTATAAATTTTGGCAAACGGACCATGTTAATACTAGGGTGAACTGTGTTAGGGGCAAAACTACTGGATGCTACAGATTTCAGTCTCTAAGTAGTATCAGTATGTCAAAGGACGTACTGGCCCCTAGAGCTTCTAAATTCTGTCCCATTGTCTTTTAGATGCACAAATTAGAGGCTGGACCATAATCTTTTCTTTGAAATCCTCTCACCTCCGTTTTGTGTCAGAGTTAATAACAGCTGAACAGTTATTAAGATGTCAAGGGAAATTGCATTCGGGGACGATGCATAGCTAAAAGCATTAGATCTGTGACTGTTATATTAAAATTCACAGTTTAGCTCCTTTTTCTTCCTCAGTAATTGACAAGCCGAATCTTCCACTTAGTCATTATAATGCAGTTCTGCTGACCTCTGTGGACTTGTTGTAGCTGTACTGGTAGAAGAGAGTGGAGAATTTGGCTGAGAATACTAGAAATGCCAGCCTTTCAGAAGGAGTCTATTTTGTTGAAAACTTAAGCCCAATATGGTTGTTTGACACTGTGTTGACAACAGATATTGCACATTTTCTGTTTTCATTGAATGATAAAGGATTTTCATAAAAGATAGGCTACTTAGATTTTTTTTTTTTTTGTACTTTATTACAAATTATCTCCAGGAGCCTTGCTTGGCTGATCTGGGAGACATTGTTCACATCTTTAGCACTCAGTGGTAACATACGTAAGGGATACATAATAAACTATGGGAACATAAGTATATTAAGTCATTTTCCTTTCCTAGGAATATTCTCATTTCTACTTTTTAACAAAATTATTCTAATGCAGTGTATCAAACTGGGCAACAAGGTAGACAATCCCAATTTCTTACTTAATCACAATGGCCATCACCTCTCTTATGGGAGGGAAAGATGCCAGCACTTCTTTGTCAGAAAGCCCTGACTCTGTTAAATAAATAAAAATTCTTGTAGTACCGCAGCTTGACTGCTCAGTATGTGTCAGTTACTCTTTCAACGCAAGGTCATAAAGTAATGTTCTGGTAGTGACAGCTGCTGTGTCAGTTTTCCACAAATTTTCATAACAGCTCTTAGTTAAATTACAAATACCCAAGAAGCTCAAAGATAGCTGTTCCTACTGATTTCTTCGTGATAGATAACTGTGCAGTTATACACATTTGTTTTGTCAAATCTAATAGCAGTCTTTTGTAGTAGTTAGGAAAAGGAATTGAACAGAGACCTGAACAGCAATTGTACCACTTTGTCAGTGCAAGCGTATATCATTTCCTGCCCCCACAACTACTATATGTAGCCATTCAATAGGAAAAGGACAACATATATATCTATATTTACTGTGTACATACATCCCAGGTTGAAATTCTGGTCAACTTCTCTTTTTAAGGTGTCAAATATAGTCTGTGTCATCTTTCCACCATGCATCTTTACTGGCTCATTGAACTGACTTCTGGAGTTCAACCCAATTACCTTTATCCACAAAACCTTCTGTTGGTTCCACAGATGAATATCAAACCACTATTTCTGCAAGGACAGTTTGGAGAACACTTATTAATTAACCTTCATGTTTGATTTTTTAAAATATCTTTAAATTTGGTGTATTATGAGGAAACCAAGCAGAACAGATACAGTTAAAATAACGTGTAATTTGCTACATGTCACCAGAAGCACAGAAAAATCTGTACATTCTTTATCTACAGCTTTTTTCTTCTTTAATATCACAGCATCTATCTACACAGAACGATTTATGGGTCTTCCTCTAGAATCCGATAACCTTGAGCACTACAAGGTGAGAATTCTCTTTCTGTGTTGAGCTGCCTTAAACTTAAATCGCATTTCCAAGGACAAGTAGAACTGTGAAGAAAGAAAATGACCTGCCAGTTCTTATAGTGGCAGGCCTGTAGAAGCTAAGCTACCACTGTGAAACGCATATCTCCATAGTTACTTGTGGCTTTGTGTTCATCAATCCTAAATATGCTAAACTGAAGGTTCCTTATTTTCTCACTTGGACAAGTCAGACCGTTCTGCCAGTACAAACCATTATCCCAGGAAAGAATTCATTGAAATAGGTTAAAGTGTTGGTGTTGATAAGGTTTTGGTGAGTACTGTTAGCTGAGGTATACAAACTGCTTTATACAAATTTAGCTCTCTGATCTCACCATAAGCATACTAAATGGTCAGAACAGCTTCCCCTACCTGGAACAGGCAGCCTTTTTTCTTTTCTTCACGTTGATAGGAAATCTAAAGCTTCCTCTAGCAGCACGCGTACCAGCTCTGGATACAGAGAGGCCTGAATTAATGCCCAAAGAAGTTAGTGGAAAGACTCACATTAAAGATTTTGGATCATGTTCTCAGTGCCTAGTCTCCATCCCAGCTGAAGGAACAGAAAGGCCTGATACCAAAATGCTGTGGTCGAGCTGTCTGGGTAGCCAGGAATTATAGTGTTCAAAGAGTGACACATGGCTGGTGCTGTGCTTTTCGTGAACTGTCCCTTAGAAAAGGCATTAAATACATATGATTTCTATTACAATCTCAGATTAATATGAAGTTACTGCTGTCATTATTATGCTACTCCAACTGTTTGATTGTTGTTCTACTAGGCTTTTCAGCCCTATGCCTGAGTAGCTTATATTGAAGCTGCTGAACTGTTCATTTTTCCTCTCAACAGAATTCAACTGTGATGGCAAGAGCAAAGAATTTCCAAAACGTAGAGTATCTTCTAATCCATGGAACAGCAGATGGTGAGGTTTGCAAATGGCAGTACAAATACAGACCCAGAATCACTTTGTTTGAAAAACATTAAGCATCTTTCTATGCCTTTGATTAGGGTCAGTACTTAGATCTTTGGTGGATTACCATATGACATAAAAGATGCTTGCTCACTCTTAGTAATGTCAACTGTATCACTTGATAATTAGTGGACACAACTTAATGCATTATAAGTTTATGCTTTGTGATCTCAACAGCCAATCTGCCAATCCCTTTTTTTCTTTTTTTAGATAATGTGCATTTTCAGAACTCAGCACAAATCGCAAAAGCTCTGGTTAATGCGCAGGTGGATTTCCAGGCAATGGTAAATAACAGACTATTTTTCATTTTGAACAGTGGTTTATAGTTTTATCAATGAGCTTATCTGACATTTGGCATTGATTTTAAGAACCCAGTTCAACTGAACATGCCTCAAAATCTGGCAGTTGCTAGTGCATTTATTACTCTTCATAAACAATTTCTTCAAAGGATTCGCCTGCTTTTTTTTTTTTTTTTTACTTCTTGCCCTTTGGGTGCTAGCAGATTTCTCTCTTCTAGTTATTTAAGAATAACTTAAAGGTTTTTAAAATGAACCAGGGAGAAGAATGAGAATCCAGCATCCTTATGAAAATTGCTGATAGCTAGTAAAAAAGAGGAAGATGAAAAAGCTGGATTCTGAGGCCAAAACCATCACTGGTTCTGATGGATTCTGTCTTGAACTGGACAGGCCTGACATAGGCATGAGGTGAAACAAGGGATCCGCTTGTAGTTGGTGTTTGTAGGCCTTTTGCTTATTCCTTATTTTCTGCCTCCTTCATTGATATTTAGCAAACCCAGGTTATTTCTCAAGTATCTGGAATACTGTATGCAGCTGTAGTCATTCTAGTTCAGCTACAGGGGAGTATCAGTTATTTCTAAGAGTCGGCATAATTTATATGTGTATTTTATTTGCAGTATACCATGCATAATGTTCATGGGCTGTAATGCAGGACATTTTGAATAGAATTCCACAACATTTAAAGCTTGATTCTTAGAACCCAGTATTCATAAGCAAGACTGTGACCCCTATTGCCAAAGCCAGGTAGCAGGTCAAGGGCATTTCATCCCTAATGGCATCTTAAAGCTCTCTTGCCTGACCTGATACACTTGTCAGTACTGAGGCAGTAATGCTTAGTCCTAGATTACAGAAGGTTTAGAAACTTTTTTTCAACAAGAATATGAATATACTGGAAACTGATTAAGAGAGAAAAGATTAGAAAGTCTCTCTGTTTTCCTGAGGCATCCACTTTCTTCTATATGGTAATAAAACAAAGTTCTTGTATTGCTTAACTATTGCAGAATTGAAGCCATAACTTTGGGGGTTTATGGTTTGGTTTTTTTTCTTCTTCTTCTTCAGTGGTATACTGACCAGAACCATGGAATTCCAGGCCTTTCCAGCAAACATCTCTACGTACATATGACCCACTTCCTCAAACAATGTTTTTCTTTGTCATAATAAGTAGGCTATTTAGAGCATGCTAAGGCAACTTGATGCATCTCTAGGAGAATGCAATGATAACAGTTCCCAGGTTAGATAGTTTCCAGGTGAAATAATAACAGGAACTTTGAAGTTTTCAACTTGATGTTTACATCCACTTTTGATATTGTATATTAGCAAATGTTATGATACTACGTGTTTTGGCACATTTAACACCTACTTGATAGAAATAATAAAACCAGAATGTAAAATACCATGTGTATTTATTGCCATCTTGCTTAAACTTACATTCTGCAAGCCAAAGATAGGTGGTCCATTGCAAAGGCACACTGCCAAATGAGTATGCTTGCTTTTGTTAACTACAACTGTAAAATGGGAAAAGACAAAGAAAGCACTGCAAGTACCTAATTAACATCCTGACAAGAGCCATCATTTTCAATTTCTTGGAAAGAATCCAAGCAGAGATAGGAACACACAATATCTAAAGCTGAAGATTGGGTAATTACTGAGAATATTGAACACTGCATTCAAATTTTATTCAACTCTTATTTGAAACCTCAATTCTGCAAAACTCTCTGTTCAGGTTTAAATATGAAAGCAGGACATTCATGATATCTGTTTTATCTCAGCAGTTTTTCTGCCTGTATTCAGAATGTAAGAGCCTTATTAGCCTGTTTTTAATCTCTAATCATCACCTCAGCATTCAAATTAATCACAATGTCATTTATCCTAGACTGGAGGGGAAAGATCAAAGGATTCTGCAGGCTTTCTTTGCATTGTTTCCACTGAAACTATTTTAGGGAGTCTTTAAAAAATGCTAGAGGCTTACAATGATGGGAATACTTGTATTACTTTGATTAGTAATTAAATCAGGCCTGTCATAATATAAGAATATGAACAAGATAATTGGCAAGACATCCACTGCAGATGAAATTATTCTCAGATCTTGCATTTAAAAAATTCTGAGTTTGCCTACTGTATAAGAACCATGGTCTAACACCGTATCTCATATGTGCTATTAGCTGATGAGAGTACAAAATAACCTGAAAAAGATTGTGGAGTAGCCTTCCCACAAAACAAGCTGCTTCCTAACTCTCAGTCAGACATTAGTTGCTGCTTCTTTGTGGAAAAGCAAGGGGTTTCATTTGACCCTCTTGACAAAAACATGGGGTTTAGCCAAAGTCATTAAAATGTGGAAGCGATTTGCTATGTAACAGCTTCCTTGGTTTTGTTAATGGCGATATCAAATCTGATTTTCCACACATGAGAACATTCCTCAGACACATCTTTATGTAAATGTAGTTGCCAAGCTGTTTGTAATGGTTAAATTATACTTTGATGGGAACTCTTCAGAAAATACTCAATTAGTTCAGTTTGTTTTGTTTTTTTTTTTTGGAAATGCTGCCAATTACATGACGTTAATGAGCTTTTTGTTGGTAATGTAATTAAAATTCAACTGCTATAATGGTTAAAGGAAAAAATTATAGCTCTAAGAAAGTTAACATTAAGCAAATATAACATGAAGTGGGGCTAATTAGATGTTGATTATATGGTCCTATGTGCAGTTGCGGCACACAGCAGTAGTCTGAGTAATGTGGTTGTTTTACGAATAAGGAATACAATTCAGTTCAAATTACCGAGATTTAACTCTCAAGTTCTTAAATTGATACAAGACCACAGAAACCATTGCAAAATTGTGGTGAAAGAGAAAAAAATCAAACTCTTATCCCAGATGCTTAAAGGCTTTAGATACCTGAATGCGTCAATGGGAACCTAGAGCAATTTTCAAAAAACAGGTTATCAACCTCATATGAATACAAATATATCAAGTTCTCTTTAAATTTCTGCACCCTTATTTTTATTTATACTTTTGAAAATCCTATAAGCTCTGGAAATTTGGCCAGATAAATTGGTCTTTTGTGGATACTATAAGTAATAAAGTGATGCAATGTGTTGTTCACACCATGCCGACAAGTCTGTAGTCAGAAGCTTCTGGAAGCACTTGGACTAAAGGACATTTCAAGAAAATGTGTCAAATAAAATAACAGCAGGTACCTCTTTCCCAAGGGATGCATTAACTGTTTTATTGTCTATCTGCCCTTAATCATGCTGCTGTCGGTTTTGCTTCATTGTTTTTCATGTTGTTAATGTATTTGCGTTACACAGTGTTCTTGCCAAAGAATGGGAATACGTCTTCATCAGAGTGTGTCGCTTACACTGAGCTGCTGGAATAATGTCTAACTGAAAGCTTTATGATTGAGCAACCACATATTTTGATGACCAGGGAAAATGTCCTAGCATGCTGTGAGTGTCAAAAAAAAAAAAACCCTCTTAAAAAAACCCACCACATCAAATTGCTGGCCTGTGCTAGTAACAGGTAATGCTGCAGGCAGTCATTAGAAATGGTTCGGAGCACTTCAAACATACCATTACACTATCACAGTATCACAGAATGGTCAGGATTGGAAGGGGACTTTGGGAGTTCATCTTGTCCCACCTGTCTGTCTCTACCAGCGGGCCACCTACAGCTGCTAGCCCAGGACTGTGTCCTCTTGGCTTCAGAATATCTGAGAAGATGGAGACGGCGTAACTTCTCTGGGCCACCTCTGCCAGTGCTTGGTCATTCTCATAGTAAAAAAGTGTTTCCTCGTGTTCAGACAGAACCTTCTGCACTTCAGTTTGTGCTTGTTGCCTCTTGTTCCGTCACCGAGAAAGACCTGGCTTCATCTTCATTATACCATCCCTTCAAATAATTATATACAGTGATAAGATCCTCCTGAGCCTATTCTTCTCTAGAAAGAGAACTTCTTCCTAATCCATGTTACAAAACATCACCACAAACGTTCACTGGACAGTTATTTGCCCCATTTCTTGTTAATCTAGCCTACAGTATAGGTTCTTCTGTAACAGAGCTTCAACACAGTTCAAGGTTAAAGGGCTTGTTCTGAGGAATCAAGTTGAAGCTAACAAAAATATGTTTAAGGGTTAGCCTTATATATGAATAAAAAGTACATATATCCATGCTACAGTCATAGAATACAGTATGTGAGAGCCTGGGACACAACTTACTATGAAAGTATTAATTATAGCTTTCATGACAACATTTTCTAAGCTGATGAATATCCTTAAAGCTTTCTACTCTTCTGAATAAGAATCTCACACTTCAGATACCCAAAAATACCACTTCAGGCAATGAAACTTAGTCTTCAAATAGCTGTCATATAAACAAGGTATATAAGCCTCTGAAGATCAGGCGTAGTTGTTCTGAATCCTTTAGTAGACAGGCCCTTGCTAAGATGTCACAGATACAGTTGTTCATGTCTGTTTCCTCAATGAAGCCTGTTTGGCTTTTACAGGATAAAGCTAGACCTGCAAAGCAAAAGCTCCAACTGAAGTGTAGTTAAATAGTAGAAAACCACTGCTTCCACTCCAAACCATTCATTTCCCAACACCTGTTTTCAGTGTCTACCTCATTCATGCTGTGTGAGTTTTACGTATCCATGAACATGCAATCCTCATGCCTCAAATGTGGAGCTATGTGTTTTGCTTCACTTAGGATTACTGCAGCTGCAAAGAAAAGGCCTGAAGAGAAAACAGCACTAGTAGAAAACCAAGGATAACCCCAGTCAGGGTCCAGGATATGGTTAGTGTTATACTCATTTTACTCAGATATCAAGTCAAATTCAGATGATAGTCACTACTTTTCAGTTTGCCAGTCAGTTCCAATTACAAGGCACAGCTGTTTAGAACATTTTATAAAGTCATTTGAAGGCTCTGTATTTAATCTGAATAATTCATAGTATTTGCTAAGAGCATTTGGTATTACTTTCAATTATGAACATTGTCTTCTCAGAATGTAAAGTAACTAGTACATACTTGGCCAGCTCTTCTGCTTGCGCAAATTGATGCAGCTCCATTGCCTTCAAATGGAGCGATTCCAATTTGAGTAGACAGCATGAGCTACAGCATAGTTACAACAGCTCTCTTTCGTGAGGTACAAACCCAACGGCAATCCGCAGCAGCGAGCACAGAGTTGCATGCTGTGGAAAGGTTTCGAGACCCTACACTAATCCTGTTTCAGAAAGCCATTTGCTCCCCAAAATGTAGCCGTGGAGTTGTATACATACATATGCACAGATTTGTTTGTGCTTTGTATATGTACACATGTATGTATGTAACATGATGCATATGTTTTATGTATGTATGTGTTTACACATATGTTCTTCCTATATATGTTGCACTACTTCTCAGAAGAGGAATGCGGAGCTCTTTTGGCTGATTGTCGTGTAGCAAGGATAGGAAAACAAAAGGGGCTGCTCAGCCCAGCCTCTGAACTCATGGTTGTCAAGCTTAGGGAGAGAATGCTTTCTGTGCAATGTAAGAAAGAAAAGAGTGTGGGCCTGTAGTCATACCCCACGATACTTCCTCCCTCCCATTTTCTTCAGATATGTAATGGATAAAAACATAATAATGTAATAACCATAAATATGTAATGAAGAAATACACACGAAAATGTGGGGTTTGAAAGCATTTGTCGGGAATTTTTAAAATTTTTTTACTTTCGTAAGTCAGCAACTTCCTAATTCATTAAAATGTTCAAATGACAAATTATTTAAATTATTTCTTCCTTGTACCGACAGTTAAAGAGTTGAGAGGAACATCCTAGAAAATTATGATATTCAGCATATGCTAGACAGTTATAACAAATACATGGTCCTGTTTTTCTGAAAAGCCACGCCAACTGGAATTGTCACAGCTGGGGCATCAGGTTCAGTGTGCAGCTGGTAAGAATTCTGCTTCTTGTATTACCTCCTCCACACAGATTTTTCTGTCCAGCAAGTGCAGTACACTGTCCTTAGTAGCAGCCATTAGCTGGTGCTGAGATGATGGTGCAGGAATCTTTGATCAACTCCAAATACAGTGAACCCAAGGTACAGATTTTTTAGTCACTCCAAGTGAATCATGAAAAACATTAAGCTGAAACTTTCCCTGAAGGCAGATCACTTTCAGGTTCTGTCTCTTAGTCTGACTCAGTTGAAGTGCTGTCTCACCTGTGAACTGTAATAGAGAGGAGATTAAGGTTCCCCTTGACTTTTGTGAAAAGGTGCCATTATTTTATAATGTGAGAAGAAAAAACATATGCATGTTTCATACAATCATTACAATTTTCTCCTTCTGTTTGTTTGGTAAATCTTGTTTGCTGTGCTCTTGAAACGTTTATTACTATAGATTCAATTATGGCGCCTTGTTTTTTGATGGAAGTTCACTTTTTTCCTGCACTTTCTATGTCTGTGTATCACTTAAAAACAAATAATTGGTCACCTTCTAGATGCTAGATGACCTGCTAGATGATATAGCCTGTGTAACAACCTGCCCACCTGGATGCACTGAGCTGCTCCATCTCATATGTTTTTTCTGAAATCATGCCACGGTAAACAAGGAACTTTGACACAAGAAAATGAACTGAGCTAAACGAAAAGAACTGCCTGTTTTCTGGAGGAGATGATATTGTCTTACATTCTGTATTGCCCGCTTAGAAAGCTATGTGTCTTTAACACAACATGCAGTGAGGGAAGTCCGCGGCAACCAGTTTCCACGAGTGTGTGCGTGTCACCCTGGTGTAGGAAAGGTCTAACCGGCCCTTCGATCACCATCTGCTGTCCTGTCAGGGTACTGCACGGCTGGGCAGCAGCCCGCCTCGTCCCCCGCAGGAGCCGCACGACTGACCAGCCTCACGGAGGGACAGTGCCTTCTAATACGCAGTGCTGGACTTACACTGAAGCTGTGGTTTTGCATCCCCTATATAACGCTCATGAAGTTTAAATAGAAAGTGGATTTAAAAATATTTCTGAGATAAAGACAACAAATTATCTCAGTGAAATCAGCATCTCATGAAAAATAAGTAAATTTGGGGGCAACAATGTGATTTCCAGGCTTATTTTGGCTCCTTTGGCACCATGTCTTAAATATTACACAGTTGTTTGCCTAGGGAAGGTTGTTATATGGAGATGGTAATTCTGGTCCATTAAAACAAAAAAATCTGAAAATTCAAGTTTGATAAATATGTATGCAAGTTTGTGTATTCTGTGACAATCAATGACTGGGAAACCATGACTTTGAATGGTTGTGAAATATACAATTAGAAGTGGGAACAAAGAGGACAAGGGGAAGACAATGTGGAAAAAAGGAGAAAAGTAGTAGTAATTGAAAAAGAGAGTAACAAAAAGACAAAATGAGGCTCTGAGTAACGACTGAAGGTACAAACAGAAGGCAATGGTGAGAGGAACAGAAGCTGTGCTCCTAAGTTTTCAGCAGCAGCATTAGTAGACTCTTGCATTGTAGCTAGAAATGACTGACAAAAGTGGATCATGAGATGAATCCAAAAGCAAAGAAAAATTATACTAACACACAAAAAAATTTTGATTTTAAAATCAATTACGTGGACTGTGTAGTGAGACTTAATGTTTCCCTAAACCCATACAGTGGTACCACAGCAAGGTATTTAGGATAGAGCTCATGAAAGGATCCTTTAAATTTTGTTTGTCACTCTAACACCACGGTTATTACGTATATACACTGCCTCAATTATATCATGGGCTATGCCAATCTGGCTGTGAAGAAGATTGTCTGTTAGCTTCATAGAGCAGTGTTAGGGGAATAAGGAGTTTCCTGTAATATGTGTGTTTTGTGCCACAAATTAGACCATGGGCCACTCCGGACTGAAGCACAGGCTGACAGTAATGCTCAGTGAGTCCACTGTGATTCCAGACCCTTCCCTCTTGTAAGCAAACTGAAACTCAAGGTGGCATCTGTCATGTATAATGTGTCCTCTGGACTGCCTGGCACCTTACATATGTAATAAATATATTTCATTTTTGGTGCCCTTTTGCATTATACAATGTATTATCATAGATATCATGATGTATGAAAAAGTCTATAAAGAAACACTTCTCCAAGAATTTCTTTAACAGAGATACCTCACTTGTTGCTTCACAGACAGGATAAAAGACCCATATTCCTGATGGGCAGTTTTTTTCAGCTGCCAGGGCCATTGACAAGCTGTGTGTCAATCTATCCTATCTATCACCTATGTGATCACCAGACTCCTGAACATAGTCTTTGGCAATGCTGCCCCACCGCAACTATGAAATTGCCCATATCACCGAATGGTTTAAGACATTTACAATAATTGCATAGAACATAAACAGCTACAAAGCTCAAATATTTGGCTTTGGGTTTTTTTTTTTCCTTGTAAGGAATGGAGACATGAGCAAAATGCTTATCTTGTGTAAATCTGTAGGCCACGGTGTGAAACTCACGTGAGTATCCATTTTCATACAGCAGAATTTACAAAGATGGTATTTTACTTCTAAGGTTAATCAAATCTTTTTTGTTAAATTTGACCTGTGCTAGGCTTTGCATAGTGGGTAGCCATCTCTGCAGTACTTCACATTAATTACATTGGCACAAGATTACTTAAAGAATCATTTGAGGACTTTGGGGGGATTGTGTTGGTTATTTTTAACAGTATATTAAATTTATAAACCTTGATTAAAAATTTATAAGTGAAGTTGATGTTATTGATGTCAACAGAACCAGTATTCTAAACGTTAAATGTGGCAAATCAGTATTTGGAGAAACTGCTGCCTTAATCCCAGGCACCTTTAGTCCACTGTTTGTCATCTTAATGCCCTTCTGTTTGATATTTACTTCTTTGGACATTGCTACCTCATCCTTTTGCAAATCCATGTTAGCACTGATGTCATAAAGTAAGCAGAATGAATGTGTGAAATTGCTTGTAAAATTATCAAATGAAATGAAGAGCAAATATGATGACTTTTTTTTACGTTGAATAAGGAAACTGTCAGCAATGATGCACTCCCGTAATGCTTACTAGAGCTGAACAGTAGATATATATGTCTGTGCAAAAGAGGCAGCTAGGCAGATCTCAGGATCTTCAAGGCTTGCCATAGTTCCAGAAGAGAGAGTAGCAGCTTTCTGCAACTGCTACATATCACTTCAAAGTATAAAAAGGTAAGATTTATATGAACTACCAGTACGATTTTTTTTGAGAAAGCTGAATATATTGTCTGAACTTTATTGCCCCAAGTTTACAATGGAGGTGCAGGGTCTTTCAGCAAATTGGTGTTTTCTTCTGTGGTTATACTCATTGATGTTTGGAGTTAATGACATCGTCATTTAAATCTTGAAATGTATTAAATTAGTTCAACAGAAAATGATCTGAAAAAGGGAAAACAACTGTTTGGGTTGCAAAGCAATTGAAAGATGGAAGATTAACCATAAGCACATGAAAGACATGCATTGTGGTAAGAATTTAGATGTGAGAAGGTTAATTACTGATTTTTATATTCTTATCTCCTGTAGTATCTTCTCTAGAAATATTTAATGAACATGAGTTTAAAAATATTCACTCCTCACAAATACTACCTAAATATGAATCAATGCAGATTAAATTAGCAGAATGCAAAAAATTAAGTGGGTTTGTATAGCCACTGATTTAAAACTGTAAGAGATTGTCACTCCATTGTCCTAAAGACTGCTGCTCCACTGCCTTACTTTTAGATTATTTTGCCCCAAGCAACTATTACTTTCATATCACTGTAAGGTCTGAAAAGGAAATTTTGTAGCACAAAAGTAAAAATTAAAGCTTTTCAATAGTTATTGTGATTATTGTATAAAATTTAATTTAGTTTTCCATCCTATTATGGATCTCCTTAGGCTAGAACTGTTATATTTTACAGAACTTTCCACAAGGCATTATAGCATGGTAGGTAAATTAGATGTAAAGCACATCTACCTGAAAAAGTATTTATTTATAATTAGAAATAAAACCTATTTGCAAACAATTTCATGTCACTATACATCTATTCTATTAATTCATGTATTTTCATATGAAAATATTCCCTTTTTTACTGCCGTAAATCCATAATTTGTATTTTTAAACTGGAAATAGATACAAACCTGCCTTTTGAAAGATTCTTTTTTGAAAACTCAATGAAATTAATTGAAGTTGCACATAGGTACAAAAGACATCTGCAGTAAAATACATTGGGAAAACTAGCAAAATCAGATTGATCAAGGAAATAATATTCAAATAAGTTTCTGATCAAGATTTGAGATAAATATTTGTTACTTTCTGGTGGTGCAAACTGAGATGTGTTAAGTTTTTCATCTCCAGATGAAATTAAGAAAAAAATTAAAACATTTCTATTAGTCTAATATGCATAGGAACAAAAATTTTCTGTGTAAGATTAGCCTTAGTGTTCCTGCACCTTGACAATAAGATTGCATCATTTTTAACAGTATCTACTGGTAATCTAAATAACTTAAGAACAAATAAAACCTTTATTTTGATTGGGAAATTAATTGATTAGCAGGGTTAAACTCAACAAATATTATTTTGCTGATCATCTCTTTTTCTCTGCAAAACACGTTTGTGTTCCCGAAAATAAAATAACAATTTCTTCTTTTAAAACTGTAGCTTCTTTAACGTCTCGAAAACGGCTGTTGCTGATTTGGGCTACCAATAGCAAGTACTAAATATTGTACAAACAAAAGTGACTCTAAACTTTGAAAGAACATATCTCACAGAAGTTTAATATCTGCTGAAAATCCTTGTTTTATTAATAAGGATTCTCTTTCTTGAAAATTGTATTAATTTCAAGAAACTGCATTTATAGCTCTTTCTTTTAAATAATCTCCCCAGATTTTTATTTTGAAAAATTTAGAAAGACACTAAACATGCATTTAACTTTAAAAATGTTCTTAAGGCATAAAGTAGCCAGTGGGACTAGTCACATCTGAAAGCTCTGTAGGACTGAGGCATAAGAGTTAGATCCAAGATATATTGAAATGACTGAAAGTCTGTTTACTTACTACAGTCAGCATTGAATTTATCTGGTTTTTTATAAGTTGTATATGAAAGAATAGCTTTTGGTGTCTGATTGTACTATAAGGAGGATGGATTAAAGATTAGACTATTTCTTTCACCCCACCTTAAGTTTATATATCATGGTTTAACAAAGCTACAGGCATCTAAACTATATTTCTTTTGCTTTTCGGGTTAAACAAAAGTATACAAAACTGCTAGCTTACCATTAAGCAGGGCAAATTTACTAATGTCTGCCACAATAGCCAAACTTTATTTGGTGTCTAAATTAACTCATTTACAGCCCTATCACCTAGCACAGGGTCACTACATTACAATCAAACCATTTTTGTGATCACGGCAGTCTCATCTCCCAAGAACAGGTAGATCTTTTACTCCATTGTTGGAAGCCTATGCAGTGTGAAATTACGCATTCTTTGGGATAAGCATTGGATGTCACTGTTGCACCACCAAATTACAGCTACAAACGAAACAGTGAAAAGCGTTCAATACTGCCGTTAGTGTTATAATAGAACTGACTACACAGCCACTACGGTATTTGTTGGTACAAGAGCAGGATATGTGCAAGTGTAGGAATCAAATCTCATATATCAGGTCATTACAGAAGGCAGAAAAGAGTTTCCATACACACTGATGAAAAAATGAGCAACTCTGGCAGTGGCTTCTGGTGGGAAGAGGAAAATTGACTCCATTGTTTAACAGTGCAATCCACCGGAGAATCTTATATCCATCAATTTATTTTCCTGGTTTTGATTAAGGATTGATTAACATTTTGATTTTGATATTTTGATACGGACACTGAGGTATTTTAGTGAAATATTTATATTATTCATTAAGATTTTCTTAAAAATTAGGCCTTGCAAAGTGCTAGAAACAGTACATTCTTCCCATCCATACATAAAATGCCTGTCAACAGTCATGCTTTGCATCTCCAACTATAAGTTATAATATAATAGATGGAAGAAACACATTTCATAAGAAGTCTGCTCTGAAGCTGGACAGGCTACTGGGGCAGAGTAGGAGTCCTACAGCCGTAAGGTTTTTGATGCAGGAGTTGTTTACTTTTTCAGAGCTGTTCGTATAGCCCTCCCATTTGCACTGCTCAGTGCAGAGCCTACTCTAAATCTCAGTACAGAGTAATCTGCACTTTCTCTACACATCATTCCTTCATAACTTTCTTATGGTTTCCTCCAGGCCATAGTACATTCAAATTCAGCCGATTGTGACAAAGCGTTACAATAGAGAATAGATATGTTCCCACTCCAATTGCCTTATTTTATAAATCATTGAATTTCAATAAATCACTCCTCCAGTGGAGCCAGAGGAGTACAATGCAGATTACATTTAGTGGAGAGGGGGCTTTTGGCTGGGTCACACTTTGACATCTACTACTTTACTTCAGTGCACTCATCTTTCCTATCTCCCCTTGCTTTTCAGACTGTAACATAAACTTCCATAGGAAAATGTCATGGATGGCAGAAGGTCTCTTTCAAATACACAAGTATCAGTCCAAGTACATGATGAAATTATTTCCAGTGACATTTTGCTGATGTGAACTCATTGCAACTTCTGTTGCTTTACAGCAGATTAGCGTTGTGATCCCTATTTATTTTAAAGTTAGAATGAATTAGTGGCTATTATTAATCATTTAATGAACAAGCATTTAGCCACTGAACGAATGGCATATTCATTTCTTTGTCAAGGGCAAAAGCACCTAATCAAATTTTAAATTAATTTCCTTTTCTATACAGCCATTCCATAAATTTAAGTGATCTAAAATAATAAAAAATAAACAATATATATTAGTTGATTTTGTAAGTAGATTTCCTCCCATTTTCTGTTTATGCAAAGCACTTTTAAGTCTATTAGCCATTAGCTGCTCACAGTCCCTTTTCCACAGGGTTTTTTGAGTCTAGAATGACTAGCATTTCTTTGTTCAACAGAGTTTGTCCTATAGGGGATCATGTGTCAGCAGATGAATAATACTAAATTAAACAATGAAAATTGTAGCACACATAAATAGGGGATTAGAAAATGCCTTATTCCCATTGGTGGCTATTCACTGGAAGTTATAACTGTACTACCTGCATGAGTAAACCAGTCACTAACACAAGTAAGGGAATCACAGCTTGGCTGTGTATCACCAAGGCATTTGTACAGACTGTAATACTCTAGTTTACATTGACTAATCTCACATTAAAGTCACTGAGACTGGTCAAGTTATTACAATGTGCATGATGAAGACGCATATAATAACGTGGCCATTTCTGTTACACAGCTGAAGCCGACAGAATGACCTGTAACAGTCAGAATTACATCTGGGATACAATATTTTCTGCTTTGGTTTATTGTCATTAATATGAAGTATATACCCCAGATCTTGTACATCCCTATAGCTCCATAGCAGAAACCCTTAAGCTGAAATAATTATGTCAGTTGTGCAGCTGGCAAAACTTGACATATCACGTCAAGTTGAATGAATTGAACACAAGCCAGAGTGTGGTTTGGTGGGCTTTTTTCTAAGGAATCACACCTGTTAACAAGTCACTATTAAGTCCAGAGGCCTATTGCTGCAATGTCTGTTATTCAAAAAAAAAAAAACTTACAAGGAGGGTGGAGGGCCAGAAGGAAAGAACGGAGAGCTGCTCATGTGACAGTATTCTTGACAAAGGTTTGCTTTGCATTCATTTCTCTAATGAATGAACTGGAAAAAATAAAAGTCACACAAATATCCTAGTTTTACAGTAAAACAATATTATAGAAACAGATTTATTGTTTGCCATCGGCAGAACTCAGAGCAAAGGAGACACAGACCTTTACCATCATATTACAAAAGAAAGTGAGGATGCAGTTGCTCTCAGCTCACCTTGCATTTTAGAATAGAGACTAGAACCTATAGACTAGAACAGAGATTTCGTCTTTTGGATGCCTGCCCAAGTCAGTACAGTCTCCATCCATTGGACATGGACCCCAGCCTCCCAGGGACTCATAATCTTCAAGTTCAGATCAGCATTAAGGATGTCTCTTTTCAGTGTAATTGATTCAGACATATGTAAAGATGATCACATTTTTCTTTGTGGCCTTATTTCTTTTTTGACAGGCAATGAAAATGAAAAGTGTTTATTTTGTTGCTGGGCTCCTTTTAATGATAGTTCAAGGCAGCTGGCAAAATCCTCTTCAGGATACAGTGGAGAAATCAAGGTAAATTCTTTATATCAAACTTCTAGAAACACTTGTCCTGAATGTTGTTTTTCATGCATACTATGACTTAAAGATAGTTTTTTATATACAATTGCACAGTGCTTAATCTACCATTGGAATTGGTAAAAGGTTTTAATATTGCAAAGTATAGCATGGAAGTTTTCAGTATTACAAGCAATAGCTGCCTTCATTATCCAAGACAACCTTGTAATTGTGCAGTATCCAACCTGCTGATTCATTTTACTTGTTTTCACTTTGTGAGAGTATAAAATATTATTTTTATAAGAAAAGTCAATGCCATCTGTAGAATGTACTGAAGCCACTCCCAGTTAACAAGTTCTAAACTTTTCACAGATCATTCAAAGCTTCCCAGTCTGAACCATTAGATGAACCTAGACAGCTGAATGAAGAGAAACGTCACTCACAAGGCACATTCACCAGTGATTACAGCAAGTACTTGGACACTAGACGAGCTCAGGACTTTGTGCAATGGTTAATGAGCACTAAAAGAAATGGGTAAGCATTGGGTCACATTGCTATAGATCTCCATATACAGAAACAGCCAAAAATCTATTGAATTCAGCTTGATTCTTGATTTCAGCATCGCATCACAGACCTTGTTTACTCAAATAAGTACTAAGGTAATTTATACATAATGTTAATATATTATTAGGAATGGAAAATGTGCAAAATAAGTCAAAAGGATTTGGGTAGTATCAGTATATTGCCTGACATGCCATCTAAAAAAACTATCTTAGCCTCTTTGGGACAGATTGTTTCAGTGAATTAATTAAGTTCAATAGGAATAAGATACATAAATAAAATGTAAAGGTCTGGGCCATTAAGCCTTAATAAAACTTTCCAGTCTATGGATACCCTAATCCTGAAGTTTCACTTGTGAAAAGTGAGATGAGGTTAGAGTTTTGTTGACCACTGAATTCTTTATCAGTATCACAAGTATACCCTTAAAGTAGAAGTTGGCATGTTTTTTTGAAAAAAGAAGCTATCAAGCTGAGAGCAAGAATCATGTACCAGTATGTAAGTCTATGCCCTGTGTTCTAAAGATCTGTCCACAGATTTAGTTTAATTAAAATTTAAATTAAATTTAGATTTAATTTTAATTAATAAGACTGGAATTATTTATAATATACATGTATCGGTCATAGTTGTTCATCATAATATTTACATAATAACCAATAAAATTTTATCAGCTTATGCATGCTCTGCAATGTACTGGTAATAATGAACTAATGATTGTGGAATTCCACTACAGCCAGCAAGGACAGGAGGACAAAGAAAATGACAAATTCCCAGACCAACTCTCAAGGTATTCTACTTGCCATGACTTGTTCCTTAAAACTAATGTGACCTCATTTTATGTTAAACAGGAAAGAAAACAGCTAGTATTCTTTACGATGTTACCATAATCCAAGAAACACCTATCAAAAGAACTTAGCTTGCACCTGCTTTCTACAAGGGAAGAGGAGATGTCCCTATGTCATTTATTCCTCTACATGTGTTCTATATCTATGTGCAGTGGCTTTGAGGAATGCAACAGGATGAGAATAGATTTTAGGAAAGGGCATTCAAGTAATAAGGCAGAGTAGAGGATCAGATAAAAAGAAAAACTTGGTATATTAAAATGCTGAAGAAAAAAAAAAAAAAACAAAAAGAAACCATTCTGTTGAGGATAGAAGACTAATGAGAGGAAAACAGCCAGGCACCTATTTGGAGAGAGCTGATAAAACATGATACAATCCAGAGCACTCAGTACCATGTTACACAAAACGCTCATTAAAAGAAAGGATAACACAGGACCTGCTGGAGGCCAGAATTTTGTTTCTTGACAATGTTTTAGGGAGAGGGTTGGGGCAAATCTATTTTTGCAAAACAAATTGAAATACCTATATTAATTCTTCCTTTTGTGAGAAATTCCAAAGAGGATAGTCCAGGTCACAAAGATCTTTCCATTCAAAATGCTGTCAATATCAGTAACAAATCTGTAATAATGTTTCAGCTTCAATGCAACGACATATCTCAACAAAATTAATGTCTCATTAAAAAATGTTCCAAACAACTCTAGTTAGCATGCTGATGAAAAGTGCAGATGGTGCTAAATTAGGAAGAATGGTGAAATCCCAAGAGGATAAAAAAATCATAGAAAGAGCTAGAGGCCCTTAAAACTGGTCAGAAATTAGCCTAGCATAGAAATGCTAGGGAACTTATTAGTGGAAAGAATTCCATAATATGTCTACTTCTCAGAGCCACTTGTGTTCCCAAGGTCCAGTGTGACATAATTTGTGCTGCATCAGAGAAGGAAGCACAACGAGGTGTAGGGGGGGCGAAGGCAATTGTCTTTCGCTGTTAAGCTGGAGGTGATCAGGCTTGTAATTGTTCCACTTGGTTAGAATGATGATCAAAACGGTGTTCACAAAACAATTCAAAACGTAAATTCCAAAGGAATTAAGTCTGAACAGTTTCGCTAAGAAACAATACAGATGAAGGTAGGAGGACTGGCTTAATGAAAAATTTTAGGTTAACACAAGAGGTAACAAAAAGTATTATCTGTATAATATATTATACAGTTTGTGGATCATAGATAATTAATCCAGCAGAAGACCATTCCAATGCAGCTATAATTGCTTTCAGCACCTGACTTATTTGTTCAGAACTAGTTCAGGCATCTCTGCACAAAATAGTATTTCATAGCACAGACATTGCCTTCAGAACTGAAAGGTAGCAGGAAAAAGAAAACTATCAAGAATAATTTGAGAAGCAGAAAAAAATCCCTCTCCCTAATAAGAAATTCTAATCTGGTGGGTGGAAAATAGAAATCAATAAAGGTTAAAGAAAACTAAGTCCTTATGCAGTCTGCTCCTACAGTATTGCTCTTCTTTCAGCAATGCAATCTCCAAGCGTCACGCTGAATTCGAGAGACACGCTGAAGGCACCTATACTAGTGATATCACCTCGTATTTGGAAGGTCAAGCTGCCAAAGAGTTCATTGCTTGGTTAGTGAATGGACGAGGAAGAAGAGAGTAAGAATCCATCCATTCCTATTATTAAATTTTGCCTTGCTTTTGGGGTTAGAAATCAAGTCTGATGAAACCTTGATGTGTTTTTGATCATCCTTGCTGTACTTCATGTTCTTCTTTTGTAACAGAATATATTCCGTGGGTGTTAGATTACCACTTTACAATATTAAGTTCAATTAGTGATTAAAACAAACCTGCTAGGCATGCTGTTATACTCTAAAAGGTCAAGTTATATTTAAGGTCAACATATCTAAAACTAAACCAGACCTTCCTCTAACTACCACCCTACAGTCTCCTTAACTATCCCTGAAATGATTCAAGTCACTCATCCTAAATTACTTTCTCTTTTTTTCCCTTACACAGTCAATCTTTTCCTCTGCAATATTTCAAAGATTAAATTTTTACCCATGTCATCAGTTGTACTCCATGTGCTGGTGATCATGCCTAGGAGTAACTGCTGACTTCTTTTCCCACGCTCCACAGAGTCTTCCCAAGTTGCTGCTGCCACAATAACTATGATTTTCTATAACTACGACTTGTTTTCCTTTTTAAGGCACCTCTACTTCTTTTGTTGTGCTTCACTTTCCTGGACACAGTGCTCCACAGTTTTGACCTATGTCTCTGATTTCTTTCATTAATATCTTCTTCTCCACATACTCATTGCAGATTTCTCAATCCTTTTTACTTTATGTACTCACTCATGACTTCTTACCTCTTTTTTCATTATAGTCTTACACTTTGAATGGCATCACCTTCAACCTCCTGCAGGCACCTTTTATCTATCTATCTCATCTATTTCCAGTTCTGCATTGTTAGGAGCTACAACATGCACATGCCACTCCCCACTTTTTAACTGTTCTGTACGTATTTGTGCCTTTAGACTGTAAGCTCTTCGG
>NW_010412269.1:0-234 GCF_000710305.1 Buceros rhinoceros silvestris
TTGCTGTTCTGTCGTCTGTCTCTCTGTCGATGGTGGCATCTGAGGAGGTGATGCTCCCCAGGTAGCTGAGCTGCTGGAGTGACTGCAGCTCTGCCTCGCCAGTGGTGACGTGGGGATGATGGTAGTCATCTTGTGGTGCAGTGCGGGTTGGTAGAGAACTACTGTCTTCTTCAAGCTGACTTCCAGCCCAAACAGCTCAGCTGCCTCTGCAAAGCAGGATGTGACGCACTGCAG
>NW_010412269.1:252-3717 GCF_000710305.1 Buceros rhinoceros silvestris
GTGCGGGTTGGTAGAGAACTACTGTCTTCTTCAAGCTGACTTCCAGCCCAAACAGCTCAGCTGCCTCTGCAAAGCAGGATGTGAAGCACTGCAGAGCTGCTTCTGTGTGGGCAACCTTCAAAACTCATGTAAAAATCCCTCCAATGACTTGAAAGAAAGTAAGTTTTTACAACTGTTAAACAAGCCAGCTTAGACTTCATTCTGTCCTTCTTCTCCTCAGTATGAAAGCCAGGACAAAGGACTCAAAAACCTCTATTTTCAGCTATGGGATGAATTCTCCATCCCTACCACCTCACCTTGTGATTTATTCCTGGAAAAAACAGCTGGAGGAACCCTAAATCTACAAGGAAAAAGCAAAGATCAGGGAATGCAGTGGCAGTGGTGGGACTTGGAGGGCAGGAAAAACACTTAACAGTGGTGTTGCTCAGTGTTATCACCAGTGGGAAGGAGGAGTGGAAATAATTTTTTTTTTAAATTTGTCAAATATTATTAAGTCCTCAAGTGTCAAAACTTCCATCTTAAATAGCAGAACAGAAGAACATATATGCTCATTCATTTCCAGAATCAGTATCAACACAACAAGAATGCCTCCACAAACACCGCCAGATAAAAATTTTCTTCTTTTCCAACACGGACATGAGCTCACCTGTAGCACAGGCAAAACTGAAAAGCTGACAAGACTTAAACTCCGATGAAATGGAAACAGCTCTTAGCTAGTCCTAAAAGAGTTAGCCACCTAAAGCTGACTAGGCTTCACTGCATTCAGCTTTGAAGCCTCTGCAGTTTCAAATGCTCTTTTCTGAATGGTCCCACCTCTCACTTTGACAGACCACAGAGATTAAATGCACTACTGCAGCAGCATCAGGCTGATGCTAAATGTTGAACCATCATAATGCGCCAAAACCAAATCAAGAGGGTCTCGCCACAAGTCAAACCCTTCCTACCCAAGGTGATTACTAGTTAGGATCAGGTAATTTGTGCGTTAGTTGCCTAGGTATTGTTTTGCTTCTTTTTTTAATTCATTAGATAAAAGGATATGACTCAATAAAAGTTTCTGAGATTCTTTTCAGAGCAATCCTGAACAAGCAAGCGTTAGGTAATTAATGTGAGATTAAGTATGTTCTGGGAAGTTTGAAAGGCGCAAGCAACACTTTAAATATGTAGTTCTGTGCAGAAAGATGAAGACACATTCCCAGGGGAGGTCCCCTGAACTGCTCAAGTATCTGACGGAAGGCAGCAAATACACACACACGCGCTTCAGAAATGCAGACACAGGTGTACTGCAAAACATGCTACGAGATTTCATATCTCCGCCTGGTTTCCCCAAAAGCACCCTTTAATCATTTCTTCAGGAGCCCCATCTTTGAAAGATGGAGCTGTCAAAAACAACCGTACAATATGGTACAAAACTGCTGTTTGAGACATTTACAGTTTATCAGTGAAAGTCAACCAATTTCTTTTGATTTTCTGGAAGTGAAGTCATGACTTGCATGTTTTTCAGATGTACTAATGTAAACTGTGTGGCCTACTGAACTGCACAGCTGGCACATTGTTCTGTAACACAGGAATATCTTAGTACAGGAATCAGTTTACTCAGGACACATGCAACGCCTCTCCCTACTGAACAGATATGCTGAAGTCAAACAATATTTTTTTTGCTAAGTTATGTATCACAATGTAATTACCAGATGAGGAAACGGACACGCACCTAGTACTGAAGCGTTCATCACAGACACTCCCAGTACCCCAAAGATCCAAGGGACACAGTGGGGACACCCCCGGAATGGTCCCATACACACCACGCAGTGCCACCCATACCTCCAAGCCATCCAAGAAAGGGACGCCCTGGGAGCACAATGACATCCTCTCTGACCTGGCTTTACAAGAGCTGCTTCGTACCTCCAAACGAGCCCATGTAGCACACATCTGGCTACAAACTGCCCTGCACTTCAAATAATGTGAATCAATGTCTACGTGTCACAGCCCTGTTTCTCCTTTGGAGCTGCTCTGCTGCTGGGCGGGCGGGTAACCAAACGTGCTGGTTTACTATGCCCACCAAGGGGAGCAGGCCATCCTGAACCTGCTGATGCACCCAGAGAGCCAAGAACCTACACTGTGCAAACGTGGGGATCCCAGAAGCAACCAAGAAGTTCGATCTGAGCAAAAGGGTTTTTTAAATCCAATTATATCATTTCTACTGCATACATGGAAGCTTTTTGCTCTCTTCCTTTTGTATATACTACAAAAAGACCATTTTGAACAGTCAACTGTTTTCAGATCATATATTGAGGTTTTTTGTAATGAGTCATAGGTTGGAAAGGAGCAATTAGAGCATGGTAGTAAATGACTACAGAAAGGTTATCAATTATGTTGTGAACTGACCTGCAAAGAAGTCGGCAAATTACGTGAAACAATAAAAGCTACCAATAAATTGGCAAATTAAGCTGTTTACCTTATGGTTTAACCTGGTAAAACTACAAAGGTCACCTTCACTTGGATCTTGAACTATGTTCAAATTCAAGTAAGTCTTTACTTTAAATACCTTGAACCTTCTTACTCTCAGAGGAAATCACCAGACATTTTGCAATGTGTATGAGCAGTCAGGTTAGTATTTTCCATCATTAGCCACATACTTTAAATATTGACATAGCTGTACAAAGCATACCTCACAATTTCCAGAGCCTTATGGTAATCCATTCAGATATTATGAGTAATAACAGGTATTTCATATCTCTTTCACAAGTGAGAAAGGCAGAATTGTTAAATATTTGAAGCTAGAGAAAAAGTATAAAACAGCTTTAACAAATAGCTGATACGCTTAAAGCATGCCACAACCAATTTTCAAATCCACCCTTGCCCAAGCGTGTAGCTGTTAAGGGTTTTTGAGTTGGTATGTTTGTTTGTAGATTAGCAGCTTCATATTACATTAACCACCAAAATAAAAGGATTTCTCAACAACGCACACATCCTCATTGGCAGAAGAGTGCTCCCAGATCTCAGATGTAAGGCTCTTGGCATCTCACAGAAACCTGAAAAGCAATGCACGCCTTTATCCCCTCCACTTACAATTTTCGTACACATCCACACCTTACACTGCAGCAACAGGGACTTCCTCCTGCAAATATAGTGTCTCTTCTTCCTCCTCCCAAGGTCAGAGTGCCAAGTCTCCCAAGAAGGTAAGAAGGGGATTGAGCCGGCAGTCCCAGCAGCCCCATACAGCACACAAATCAGGTATGCTTCTAGAGGGAGGATGGATGTTATTCCTACCATCAGCACCAGGTTAGGTGGGGGGAAAAAAGAATCAGAATAGGTTTTTCTTACTAGCTGTAGCCCTCAGATGAGCCACAAAGAATTCAGTGCTCCTTCTGAGGTAAGGTGATACTCCTCTACATTCTGAAGTGTCTCTAAATACCACAGCTTTGGGAAGTTGGACACTTTAACTGTTTAAACAAACGCTGATTGGAA